>NC_139817.1:3463431-3560931 GCF_963457635.1 Microchirus variegatus
TTGAGAAAATCATTTTTTTTTTACATCACAGCTCATTGATCCATGGAGCCAACGTTGATCCATTGTTGCCTCCATTAGCAAGTTTAACTGCGTTGTTTCGTCACTTCGGTGTTTGAAACGCGTCGTTTGGGTCTACCGCAGCGGCACATAGTGACCACACGGGGCAGCAGTGGACGCAGCATCTGCTGTGTCCCTGTGAGCTTAAAAACGCTGATTTTCTCTACGGGGTTTGGTGCAGGATGTGGGAAAAAACTTCAGATTTCAGCAGATTTATTTTATTCTTCTGATAAAGTTGTCGTGGACTTAAATAAACTGAAGTATATTTCTGTCTCTGCGTTTCAGAGCTGGAGTGGCGGTTATCGGAATCCGGAGCGGTGAAAACGGACCTGGAGGAAAATCCTCGCAAGCAGATCGAAGACAAGATGATGTCGTCCATCAGGTCTTCGCTCCCGACGCGGAAAGACAGTGACTCTGAGGACGAGGACGATTAGGACAAACACACAGTTTCATGTTGTTGGCGTGCAGGGACGAGTCCTGCTGCTCAAGGGAACCAGGACAGAGTCGGCGCTGATGAAGCCTCTATGAGAACCACACGTGGAAAGCATCACAGACAAACGTCTAGTTGTTTTTTTATTATTATGTCGTCACAAAAATGTCCGTTTTCCATCCAAACGTGTTCAAAGTAAATTAAATATGAGTTCAGCCTCTTTGCCACAACCATCTTTATTTTCTCTGTTTTTGTTTTTTGCTATAAAGGATTCACACACAAGAACTTATTTGGAGTGTTTCTGTTTGAGTTTGACACGTTTTTTTGTCTTCTTTTGTGCTTGAGAACTTGTTCACGTCGCAGAAATATATATTTATATGTATGTACAAATACCTTTTTAACATCTATACAGTAATAATAATCGTAATAATTTAATTTCTCTGGACAAAAAAGTCTGTTCGTCGGTCGTGTTTGAGCTGCTCCTCTTCCTCTGTTTCGGTTCTTCAAGTTCTTCTTTTTTACAACAGCGCCCCCTTCTGGCAGCCATCAGATCTTCTGTAAACAGAGTAAAGTTGAGTCAATTTCTTTTCTTTTAATTCTGTTTCACATGTTCATGAGAAAATACTCTTCAGTTTAAAAGCATACGACTAAAAAGTCAAAGGTTTATGAGTGAATTTGATGCTTTTAAACGCGCCGTTTAACTAAATTTTGAATCTAATGGATGCGTTTGTTTTACTCACCAGGAGCAGAACTTTTCTCCTCTGGGAAAGTTTGGGTGAAAGTCGCATCAGAGGATGAACGTGAGACTGGGAGAGAAAAGTCACAGGTAAGTCTGATTTTTAACAAAATATGGGGGTTACGCAATAGCGGCATCAACGTTTCCATGACGACTGACCGGAAAAAGACGTGTGGCGTCATGTTTACGTGACTCCTGGTTGTTAAAACAAGTCTCTAAAGTAACGCTAAACTTTAAAAACAAAGGCACACATACGCAGTACACAGGTACGCTGGTTAGGCTAACGCTAACGGTGCCAAAGGAGCTAACGGAGCTAACTGGTAAACGATGCCTGGACTCCGGCGTCACGGCACGTAACCATGACATCACACGTGTCTTTTTTCCCGGTCAGTCGTCATGGAAATGCGTCATGCGCTAACATGCGTTAAGCTAGTGCCCAGCACTAGTTTTTGTTGGATTTGAATTGACAGAATTAATTTCCACGATAAACACGTCGTCGTTCTCACCTCTTGTTGAACGGCTCCGAGAGAATCTCGTGCTTTGGAATAATGAAACAGAAACTGAGGAAGAAGAAGAAATTCATAAATGAGTCCATTAGCTGAAAATAGAAGATAATCCATTTTTAAAGAAAAGGAAAACTCACTCTTTTGAAAACATTCTGCTCTTTTTCCTGCAAATGAAAAACAAAGAAGAAAATACTGTCTTACGTCACGTTATATTCTTCAAATTCAAAACTAAACGTGACGTGAAAGTGAATTTTGTGCCGTTTTCTTTGACTAAAATTAGTTAAAAAAAACGTAACCTGGTCGTGGTCCGTCCACTCCACGTCACTGAAGTCATCGCTGCGTGCGGCGCGGAGAACCTGCAGAAAATGAAACCAACGTTATATTATAGCGATGTTTATCATTTTCGTTCGTCTTCTGATGCTTAAATGGCGTGAAAATTAAGCTTTTATTGCAAAATGAGTGCATTTTAAACCAAAATCGCGGCGTAAATCGCGACGGCGGCTAATCTGCGCGCAACGTAGCGACGGCGCTAATGAACGGCTAATACGATTTAGCTTTAACTGGTAATTATTTCAAACACAGACTCGTACGGTCGATCTAAAGTAAAATGTTGGTCAAATTCAGCAAAATATAATAATAATTTGGTGGCGGGACCCAAAAAAAAGTCTCTCGCGACCCATCTGTGGGTCACGACCCAGTGTTTGGGAACCTCGTAAAGTAAAGTAAAGAACAAGTAAAAACTAAAAAGAAAGTGATTCTGTTTTTGTTAATATTGATGATGATGATGATGAAGGAGACGTTGGTTCACCGCTGAATTAGAGACAGACATGACATATGAATAATTAATCACTATCGACGTCCTCTGGCTGCCTCTGTCTTTATCGTCTTTAAACATTATTATTATTATTATTATTATTATCATTATTATTCTGATGATAAAGATGGTTAAATACCTTTCTTAACAATAATCCGTCTTCCCACTCCTCGTAAGGACCAGCGTCTGAACAGAGATTAACACACAGACGTGGGATTAAATCACACTTTTCTGCTCTTCAGCACAAACACAGAGGAAAAACGTAAGAAAATCATCATTAAATTAAAAACATGAGCACGTTCAGCAGATTTCAGACCATAATGTTTATGTTTAAAGGGAAACTTTTCATTAAAACACATTAATAAACAGATATTGAGTCAATGTGAATGAATAAATAATCACATCAGTAAATAACGGTCAAATATAGAAGAAGTACACTGATTTTACTCTGTTTAATCATTCATTTATAGTTTATATATATATACATATATAAGTCTAAAGATAATTAATTAAACAAATAATTATTTAATGGCAAATAAGAACAAAAAACAATGCAATAAAAACTATATAAACCACTAAAACTGTTATTTTCTACACAATCTCAGTGTGAAATTAAGATTTTTTAAAAATCAAAATGTTAATTTCACAAAGATTAATGTTCTGATTTGATGTTTTTAAGACTGAGTTTATGCATTATTTTTATTTAGAGGAAATACAGTTGATAGAGAACAACATAATTAATGTTTATATAAGTTCATTATAATTAAACTTTAATATTAAAGTTACAGATTTGCTATCATTTAACCTGCTTGATTGTTTTATTTCTTCTTTCTATTCTATCTTTTTATTATTATAGTTTTCTACTATAGAAAACACTGTTTTCAAAAGTATTATACATATAGAAAATATGATTATTTAAAAAACATGATCATATATCAGCAAACACATGTTTATGCAATAAGACAATATTGACTCTAGAATACGCACTAAACTGTGACAAAAACGAGACAAATATCATATAAACATGACAATTATCACAATATCAACAAAGAAATATCAGCTTTGACGAAAAAGCCGACCCTGAAATAATGATCGGTTTTAATAACAAAGGTAATAAAAAGGATCAAAACATCAATAAATAAATAAATAACAGTGAATCACTGACCTGTTTTGCTTCCACATCCCATAAACCAGAGTAAACACAGGAGGGAAAGTTGTCGCACACTCGGAAAACTCATGTCTCTGTGAGGAAAAATGAGGAAAAACGAGGAAAAACGAGGAAAAACACTCCTCTGCTCCGTGTCTCTGTGTCGCTCTGCTGTTCGGCGGAGTTCGGCTCTGTTCGGCTCTGTTCGGCTCTGTTCGGCTTGGGGTGGGGGGGTTTTCCGTCGCGGTTGTTCTCGCGCTGTGAACTCTGAGGAAGAGTCCGCAGCTGTTTAAAGGCGCACGGCTCTGCACGCGCTCTGCACGCGCGCACACTGACTGACGCACAGGTGACCAATCACAGCCACGCGTGACTGACACACACACACGCAAACTTGTTTTCCTCACTTAGTGAGGACACCTCATAGACATAATGCGTTCCCTAACCCTTTAGCTCAACCTTAACTATCACAACTAAGTGACTTATCTTAACCCTTAACTTAACCCGGACAAAAACCTTAATCTAAGCCTGATCCTAAAACCAGGTCTTAACCCTGAAAAAGACATTTAAAGTTGTGAGTAAATACAAGTATACACATTCTTGTTCAGCGTCCTTAATGAGGACACGCAAAGATATTTTTTTGTATATATATATATATACATATACATATATGTGTGTATATATGTATATATATATATATACATATACATATATGTGTGTATATATGTATGTGTATGTGTATATGTATGTATATATATGCAGTGTACGTATATATATATGTATATATATATGTGTACGTATATATATATGTATGTGTATGTATGTGTATATATGTATATGTATGTGTACGTATATATATATGTATGTGTATGTATGTGTACGTATATATATATATGTATGTATATATGTATGTGTACGTATATATATATGTATATGTATGTATGTGTATATATGTATATGTATGTATGTGTATATATGTATATGTATGTGTATATATGTATATGTATATGTGTGTATATGTATGTGTACGTATATATATATATATATATATGTAAGTATGTGTATATATGTTTATCCATATGTGTGTATATGTGTATATGCATGTATATATGTATGTGTACGTATATATATATATATGTATATATGTATATGTGTGTATATATGTATATGTATATATGTGTGTATATGTGCATATATATGTATGTGTGTGTATATATATATATATATATATATATATATATGTGTATATGTATTAAAACACACACACAGTTTTCTGGTAATCCCTGTGGATTGGGAATAAGAGGCTGCACCTGCTGATGTCAGATTTTTAAATGTCTGATGATGCTGATGTGACTGTAATCTGAGCTTTGAAAGGAAACGGATGATGAACAACATACAACATTTACCGTGTATGTGTGTGTGTGTGTGTGTGTGTGTGTGTGTGTGATGACTCGTCACTGTTTATCTCTGACGTCTTTTTAGTTTGCCGTGTTATAAAGTTGTTATCCCACTCACTCTCCCACACCAAACCCCATTAAGAAAATCAATGTTTTTAGCTCCACAGAGACACAGGAGCTGCTGGTTGTGTTGCTGCCTCGTGTGGTCACTCTGTGTCACTTTCGGTTCATCTGGTGTAGATTTTAGTGAATAAAACCTATTTTGGACAGATTTTACTGTTATTTATCCCCCGTTTATGAATAAATGTAAGAGTCACAGGACAAAACAACTGTGAGTGCGACATTTGAGCCAAATACAAAATAATGTTTTATTAAAGTGACTGAAGTCGTGGCCTGATGTGACTTCTGTGTGTGTGTGTGTGTGTGTGTGTGTTGTCCAGGGATTAACTGTTACGATCCGGTAATCTGGAGTCACAGTTGCTGCTCACATGAAAAACACCAACACCTTCGTTTTAAAAACAAAATCCGACAAAAACCGTGTCATTTGTATAACGTTTGGTCATAAAACACGTGCACGTAAACCAGTGTTTTGTATATATTTTTTACTGTTTAAATTAACAATTTCTATTTAACTGCATCAAAGTCACACGTTCTGTGGATCATTTATGCTTGTGCGTGGTCACATTTCGCGCTAAGCTCGCATTTGTGAAGAACGCGAAGAAGTGTCACGTTTGAAATCAGCCGTGTTTGAGTGATTGTTGTGTTGTCATAAACTCAAACGCTGTTGACTCTCGAGTCTCTGCCGCACCATGATTACGCCGCGAGGACTCGTCATCGTCTTCTTCTACTCATTTTCTTATTTTAATAAAAGATCAAAACGGGGGGTTAAATGGACCCCAAAATTAAAAATGGCCGACTTCCCGTTGACTTGAGGCCATGGTTACGGTTGACTTTTTTGTTCGTCTCGGTCTATAACATCTTCCCACCAAGTTTCGGGAAATTCGGTGGAACTCGATGTACGACGAAGTTATAGGGCACTTCCTGTTTCGTGGCGAATTGTCAAAATTTCGGCAAAACGCCAACGGTTGCTGTTGCCACGTCGTTTTTGAATCTGCAAAATCTTCCGACAACTTTTCACCGTCAGTACAAATTGGTGCGGTTTTTGTTTTTATGTTGGTACGACAAACGCAAGCTCGGACGTCTTTGTTTATTTACGAAGGGTCCAAAATTCAAAATGGCCGACTTCCTGTTGAGTTGAGGCCATGTTTAAGATCGACTTTTTTGTTCGTCACTGTCTACAACATCTTCCCACCAAGTTTCGCGGAATACGGTGGAACGAATTTGTGGCTCGGGCCTAAATGAATGGCCACTAGGGGGCGACTCTATTGAAAGAACTCTTCTCGTTTTAATGGACAAATCTGGACTTTTTTCATCGTTTATGCTCAAAAACTGAGCTGTATTTGGATTATTTCTGTGGGATTTTTTTCACAGTGCAGTCGCCTGTGAAGTTTTCCGGATTAATACATGAAAATGGGGCAATTTACACACACACACGCACGCACACACACACACACACACACACACACACACACACAAATAAAGAGGTGCTAAGTGAGCTAATTCTCAGTGCGGTCGTTAGGCTGCCGTCGCGTCGCTAACTGGATGTGAAGCAGTCATGCGTTTGTCTATCGACCTGTTGAGATTTAGGCCGTTTAATGAGGAGCAGCGCCCCCCTCAGGCCGTCGTTAACGAGGTTTAACTAATTAATTGTGTCGTGGTGAGTCAGCTACGGGGTGTGGGTTGTGCGACGGTTAAAGAGAAGAGATGAAGCTTCTGACGTTCATTTGTGTTGATTTGTGACCACTGACATCGCGGTTGTCACTCAGTGACTAATGAAGCTCTCAGGTTCACCGCTCGCTAACACGTGGGCGAGTGTTAGCGGCGACGTGTTTCATTAAGTCGTGCGGAGGCGCTCGTAGATTTCACGCTGTCACAGAGACTCGGGTTCACACCGCAGACCTTTAATGTCTGAGCTGGCCGAGGTTTGACAGATTATTAATTATTTAACGAAAAAAAACCAAGGACATTTGTTCAGAAACTCTTTGATCTTTTCATGGTTCTGACGTCACTTTTATTAGCATTTAGCATTTTTAGACTAGAAAGCAAAGTTTGTCACAGCACTTGGCAAATCCGACTTCCGACTACAACTGTTCCATTAGCGTCCGACGTAAAAAAAAGCAAATGAACGCAAACTACGAAGCCGTTGTTAGCAATACCCGTTCGATAACGACACTCCCGCGTAGCAAGGCGCAAATAAGACAAATGTGTAATTAAACGTAAAAAAGTAGCCGCGTGTTTTGCGAGCGGCAGCCATCATAGGAATCTATGTCCGGGGGTTTTTGAGGTTTCTACAACTTTCTGAGATGGAAATCCAACTTGCAACGAGGAAATTCCAACTTCCGACTACAACTGGAATGCACCCTTGACGTCTTTGGTCATTGATTCCGTGTAGCTTACAATTTTTTATCCCACATTCTTGTGGGAGTAGCCTTCAACTGTCCATTAGCATCCGACGTATGTGCCCATGGTCGTAAAAAACAAATGAATGCAAACTCAGACTCGCCGTTGTTAGCAATACCGGTCGATAACAACATGCTAGCGTATCTTAGGAATCTATGTCGGGGTTTTTTTGAGGTTAGCTTCAACTTTCCACGATGTAAATCCAACTTGTAACTCGGAATTCCGACTACAACTGGAAGGCATCCTTGATGTCTTTGGAAGTTTGATTCTGCGTAGCTAACTGGCTTTTTCCACATTCTTGAGGGAGTAGCCTTCACTTGCAGTGACGCATCGCAAAAATGGTCCATTAGCGTCCAACGTATGTATTCGTGGTCGTAAAAAAACAAATGAATGCGAGCACGGACTAGCCGTTGTTAGCAAAAATGGTCGATAACAACACTCTAGCATATCTTAGGAATCTATGTCGGGGTTTTTTTGAGGTTAGCTCCAACTTTCTGCGATGGAAATCCAACTTGGAAATTCCGACTTCCGACTACAACTGGAATGCACCCTTGACATATTTGGCCGTTTGATTCCACGTAGCTAACGGGGGAGTAGCCTTCACCTGCAGTGACACAGTGACGTCAGCGCCTCGCGTGCGACGCGTTCCTCAACAGAAACGGTCCATTAGCGTCCGACGTAATTCCCCGCGGTCGTGTTTACGCGGCTCGTCGTACGCGGCGCTTCCTCCGGGATGCACTCGTCGGCAATAGAGCATGATGGGAAAGTGTCACGCAGCCTTTTTGGACTGATTGGTTTGTTGTAGCAGCTGCTTCACAGCGGCCGCGGCGCGCTGGAGTGTCGCTGATTGCCCCGCGCTCTCGCTTGCACGCGTACGCCCAAGTGTCGGCGTTTGATTGCATGTGATTGTGCGAACACACAAACAAACAAACAAACACAACGGCGGCGGCGTTTCTCTGACTGAATACAGATGAGTCGTCTGCTGCTGTGCTCAAATTCCTGAGGTGATTTCACCGTTTGAGAGGATGTGAAGAGACGCAGACGCCACTTTGTGATTGTTGTACTTTAGTCTGCGCTGACACTGAGCTCAGCTGTTTCTGAAATACTATCAAATACTACCAGCTGTGTATTAAAGCTGCGGTACGTAACGCACCGTTGTCATTTTATGCCTTGCATTTTAAAACGTATACTCATAAATCTTAATTTAAAGGTTGGGAAAAATTATTCAAATTTCTCCAGGGACCCAAAAATAATCTCCGGTGACCCATCTGTGGGTCCCCGACCCAGAGTTTGGGACCCGTTTGTTAAAATTGTGAATGACAATCATTAAAAACACCTGCGTTGCCGTTCGAAAAAAGCTTCAATCGACAGAAAACACAAGTTTGTTTTTATTTTCTGACGCTGCACCAAACCCCATAAGAGAGTTTCGGCATCTGAAACGCATCGTTCAGATTTACCTCAGTGACACAAACTGACCACACGAGGCGCCAGTTGACTAGCGACTCCTGTGTCCCCGTGAGCTAAAAAACGCTGGTTTTCTCAATGGGATTTGGTGCGGGCGAGCGAGCATTTTAGCTAAACTTCAGTTTTGAGTCACAAAATGACCGTCTAATGGCAACAAATGGATTTTTTTAAAGATGATTTGTTGTGTTTTATGTTCTTATTGTAAAGCACGAGTTGTTTTTAGAGAAATAAAGTGGACTTTTGAGGCTTTTACGTGGAGATGGACGTCGTAAACATCGAAAGAGAAGTTCTTCGCGGGTCCAAAATCTCTGTAACACAATAATGAAGCGCGTAGTTCGGACACTTTTTTTTTTTATCGAATCGTCTCAGTCCAGTGTTTGTTAAAATTAAACGTACGTATTTTTGAAAACTGTGTCATAAACTAAAACATTGTGTCACGGTTTATATGTTTTAAAGTTGTTAAATGTGTGCGATCGTCTGTGGGAGCGAGCGCTTATTCTTCAGAGTTGACTTTTAGCAGGAAAAACACTATGTGTGTGTGTGTGTGTGTGTGTGATGAGGGCGTTCGTCACGTCGGTGGCATTAACGTCGCTGTGTCGCGGCGCGGCCTCTTATTAAGGCCATAACTCAGCAGACTCCGCCTCCTTGGTCGCGGTCGATGGAGCCGTGAAAGTGTCGCTCGGTGATTTGTGATCAAATTACACTTTGTGTTTGTTTTGTTGTTGTTTTTATTTCTTTACCGTGAGAGAGAGTTTCACCGCTGACTGAAGAGGTTACTTTGTTACTTTGTCGCCACCGGTTTTACAATGTGGATTTTCCTCAGCTCAGCTATGGAGGACCAAACCTGACGGAATAATAAATAAATAAATACGGGAATGAATGAATAAATAAATACAGGAATAAATAAATAAATAAATAAATTCTTTACATGTATTTCTACGTTTCTGCTCACCTACATGTATATATTTATGTATTTATTTACTTATTTATGCATTTATTCCAGTATTTATTTATTTATTATTACGTCAAGTTTCTTCCACCATTCTTGTCATAATTTTGTTGATTTTTTTTTATTTATTTTTTTTTAATTACAAATATTTTTTATCTAAAAATTATTTAAAGATGTAACAGGAAGCTGTAATGAATTCCTTTCAAATTAAGAGACGAAAATATTGTTTATAAAAAAATAAATTAAAAAAAACTTTATTTACTTTATCCATTGTGTATATTTACTTACTGGTAATATTGTTTGTTAAGTTATAATAGCAATAATTGCGATTAAACAAAAGAAACATTTTATACTATATTTATTTTAAATATATTTTATTTATTATGTATAAATGTGACTTCAAATAATATCATTTCTTTTTATGGCTTTGTTGTTGTGGTTGTTGTTGTTGTTGTGGTGCATGAAAAGAAAACGTCTCTGATTTCAGCTTCAAAACACCACAATCACCACAACACAACATGAATAATTAATAACAACATATTACACACAATGGTTTTATCCCATTAGTATCATTTAAAACCCCCAAATATATTTATATATATATATATACACACACATGTATATGTATACTTTCACTTCTATGACGCCCTGATCACTAAGTGCACCTTTAATTGTCAGAGGTGACACACACACACACACACACACACACACACACACACACACACACACACACACACACACACACACACACACACACACACACACACACACACACACAGTGACTAATTTACTCATGCACTTTTCCCAGAATGAACGTGGATCAATAACTGACCAAACCCACGTTTAGTCACAACAATAATAATAATAGTGAGTCGTCACCACTTTGATTGACAGCTGGTGAATATAAATATAATTAACTACAAAAGCTTTTTCAAGTGTAAAAAAATAAAAAAATACCCACTGTTTCTTCTGTATGTATGTATGTGTAATAATACTACTACTACTACTACTAATAAATGTCCTGTGCTTTCCATATAATCCACATGATCTTACACTGACACCTGGTGGCTGCTTTAAGTCATTACAGGAAGAAGAGTTTATTGGCCAATATCAACAGTGACTTAGTTTTGCTAAATTATAAAAGTAGACGAGTTAAATTATTACTGTTGTTCTTATAATAATAATAATAATAATAATAATGATAATAATAATGAATCAGGTGACCGACAACAATCTGAAGGTTAGATCAGTTTTATAGACAAATGTAAAGAGGAGATTATTATTATTAATATAATATATGCGGGAAAAAAATACAATAATCTCTGACTTTGCAGTTAAAATGAACTAATAATTGTATTTAAAAGCTAAATAATCGTTTAATATATAACATTGAGCTGTGGTCAGAGGACATGGCCACCAGAGGGAGCCCTAAACACATTCTAATGACTCAATCTCAATCAGATTATTTCACAATCTGGTATTCTTCATTTAAATTTCTCAATGAGATTATTTTAATATATTTTTATTTACATTATTCTAAAATAATGTATGTTAAAATTATATGAATCTGTTTAATCTGGATTATGTTTTTAATCTGTGTTGTTATTTCTCACGTGTCGCATAAAAACCATGATTTCATCGTTTGTGTGAAAATACAGCGTTTTAACATCAACTTCAATTATTTAAGAATGTTGTCGAGCAGGAAACTGAATGTGTGCGTTTAAGTGTGTTTTTGTGTGTGTGTTTTAATGTGGGTGTCACAGGTTACCGTGGCAACCGTCTCCCTCTGCATGTGTGCAGGAGTCGAGTTCACGTGTTCCAGCTGAGCAGCTCATTATGATCATCTGCTGCTGCTGCTGGACCACAGGTGACACTGTGTGTGTGTGTGTGTGTGTGTGTGTGTGTGTGTGTGTGTGTGTGTGTGTGTGGGTGCGTGCGCAGGTGTGTGTGCATGTGTGTGTGTGTGTGTGCAAGTGTGTGTGTGCCTTTGTGGGGACCAAAAAAAATGGGGGAATTTTGAGTAGGTTTTGAAATTTTATGTAGATTTTTGAAATTTTACATAAATATTGGAATTTTACGTAGATTTTTGAAATTTTAAGTAGATTTTTGAATATGAAGTCGATTTTGAATTTTTACGTAGATTTTTGAAATTTTACGTAAATATTGGAATTTGAAGTAGATTTTTTTTTTAAATTTTATGTAGATATTGGAATTTTAAGTAGATTTTTGAATATTAAGTAGATTTTTGAATATTAAGTAGATTTTGAATTTTTACATAGATTTTTCATATTATGTATATGTTGAAATTTCACATATATTAGGGAATTTTAAGTAGATTTTTAAATTTTAAGTAGATTTTTTAAATTTGAAGTAGATTTTTTAAATTTTAAGTACATTTTCAAAATATAAGTACTATTTCAAAATATATGTACATTTTGAAACTATAAGTACATTTCGGAATTTTACACCGTGACGTCATCAGAGGACATTGACAGTGACTTTAATTTCATGGAGACTAACTCTAACCTTACCCTCAACCCTTATCTTGACCCTTGCCCTAAATAACCCTTAAACATTCAACATGTCATCACTTTAAAACAGGGGTCTCAAACCCGTGGCCCATGGCCCACATGCAGCCCCCGAGTGGAACCCCCTATAATCCAGTTTAAGGTGTTTAAGAAGAAATAAATGTAAAGTCAAAGCGATGTCCTCGGACGTCACAGGAACCAGACTGTGTGTGTGTGTGTGTGTTTTGTGAATGGCACTGCAGACACGTGCTGTGATGATGATGATGATGATGATGATGAGGAGGAGGAGGAGGAGGAGGAGGAACACTGTGCTCTTTGGCTGCAGACGACGACGACAGAGTTTCAGTTATACAACGTTTGAGCTCAGTGATATCAGTGTCTGAGGAGGGGGAGGAGTCAGGAGGAGCAGGGGGAGGGGTCAGGAGGAGCAGGGGGAGGAGTCAGGGATTAATATGGACATATAATCACAGTTGGGAATAAATTAAGTCTTTTATTAATTTTATTTATTGAGATCAGGAACTAAACTCTTATTATATGATAAGATTATTTTTGTTATTATATTATTTGTCATAAAAATAAAAACGTGGTTGTTTATTTATAGACGAGTGCTGAATAAATAACCGTGTTGTACATAAAGGTCACAGTCTGTAATTATCTCCTCAATCACATGACGGCACATTTGTTCTTTCTACAATAATGACTTCCTTTTACATCAGCAGTTGGAAGTCGGATCAAAGTCGATCGTGTTCCAGTTCTGAAGTCCGAACTGTATCTCACGCTAGCCATTGTTAGTTTTGTTAGGAAAATTTGAAATTTTTAAGAAAATTTTGAAAATTTTAAAAAATACGAAATGTTGAGAAAAATACGAAATTTTAAGAAAAATTCAAAATTTTAAGAAAAATTCAAAATTTTAAGAAAAATTCAAAATTTTAAGAAAAATTCAAAATTTTAAGAAAAATTCAAAATTTTAAGAAAAATTCAAAATTTTAAGAAAAAATCAAAATTTTAAGAAAAAATTGAAAATGTTATTTTTTTTGAAATTTTTAGAAAATTTTGAAATTTTAAGAAAATTTTGAAATTTTAAGAAAATTGTGATATTTTAAGAAAATTGTGATATTTTAAGAAAATTTTGAAATTTTAATTTTTTTTTGAAATTGTAAGAAAATTTTGAAATTTTAAGAAAATTTTGAAATTTTAAGAAAATTTTGAAATTTTAAGAAAATTTTGAAATTTTAAGAAAATTTTGAAATTTTAAGAAAATTTTGAAATTTTTATTATATTCAATTACAACACTCTCCACCAGAACACAATAACGGTACTTAATTTAATTAGTGAAAAAAGCATATGCTGTGTGAATGAATGATGTCACGGTTGCCACGGCGACCGTTCTAAATATGGAGACGCTGGTTTATCACTGCGTTCATCATTATTCTGATCACAGCTCAGACGACCGGATGAGTCACAGCAGTTTGAGGGATTATAATCCAGCAGAACAATCTCAGGTACAGGTGTGCAGCTGGATTAGCACAGGGATTAAGAGCAAGTGACAAAGCAGTCGTGACGTCACTTGATGAGAATCTGAAAACTCCAAATTCAAATCTCTGATCTAAGATTAAATAAATAAATAAAAAATCAGCCTGAATATTTGTTTTTCTCCCGAAAATGTGAGCATGGAAAATCATGTGAGGGAAAAAGAACTCACTGTGGTTTTGATCATCAGTTTCAGTCGGGAACAGAAACAGGACGACAACATGAAGAAGGTCATGAGTCCAGACTCTGTTCACTCTGAATTCACCAACCATAAAATAAGGCAAATTCACATTGATTTAATTGTGTGTGTGTGTGTGTGTGTGTGTGTGTGTGTGTGTGCGCGCGCACGCACATGCATGAGTGGTGTCAGGAGAAAGGAAAGGCTAGGCTATAAGATAAATGTGCTGATAATGTGTCACACTGTGATATGAGCTGCACATGCGGACAGGCACATGTGTCACACACACACACACACACACACACACACACACACACACACACACACACACACACACACACAGACACACACACACACACACACACAGAGGACTCCTTATGTATAACATTATGAAAGACACGGGATTGACCCACATTTCAAAAACTTACATCACGTTTGAAACTTAAATGTAAGGATGTGTGTGTGTGTGTGTGTGTGTACACATGAGGTGACATGGGTGAATCATGGTGAATTTAATTGCACAAGCATCTGAGTGTCGCACACACACAAACACACAAAATTAACAAATGAGCAAGAACATTCAAATGACCAGAAACCGCGATGCTAACTCAATGCGTTTACATGCATGTTAAAAGTCCAATTTTAGTCGGACTAAGACAAAATGACATGTAAAGACCTTAAGTCTTAGTCGGACTATGTTCTTAGCTCGATTAAACTGTGTGTGTGTGTAAACGTACTGAATAACCCTATCAGGACCTCATGGAGACCAAAACCTGGTCCTAATGAGGCAGAAACTCATTTCGTAGGGAATTAGTTACGGTAAAAACGAGGGTAAACACTTTGTTTACATGCATGTTAAAAGTCCAATTTTAGTCGGACTAAGACAGTAATTCGGTTTTCTTAATGTCATGTAAACACGTTAGTCTGACTAAAATCAGTCTAGTCTTAGTCCGATTACTACGGCGTGTATGCGCTTAGTCAGACTACAGTTCTCCTCCACATGTGTCCTCTGGCTCTGCAAGTTGTCCAATTGTTTGTCTTAGTCAGACTACGGCCTTAGCTCGATTACACTGTGTGCGTAAACGTACCGAGACCAAAACCTGGTCCTAATGAGGCAGAACCTCATTTCGTAGGGAATTGGTTACGGTAAAAATTAGGTTAAACACTTTGTTTGCATGCATGTTAAAAGTCCAATCTTAGTCGGACTAAGACAAAAAAAAAGTCTTAGTCGGACTAACAAACCTGGATCATGCGATTCATAGTCTGATTACTCATGCATGTATACGCTTAGTCGGACTTGCACCAAAATTCCTCATCTCAAAACAGGAGAACAGTTTTCCCGATTTCCCCGCAGGTGCCACCAGACTGAAGCTCACGTACCACCGGTGGTCCACGCGCCACACTTTGAGAACCGTGGTTCTAGACGGATAATATGCTGCTTTCAGCAGTTCCAGCCGTTGGCCTGAGCCCCAGCTTATATAAAGCCTTACATAAACAATAGAGCGATCCCTCATCCAGACACAGTCAAACGGAAGTCTCTCATTTCACATGTCTCAACGTCACGTGTTCCACTCGATTTTTATTTATTTAAATAAATAAATGAATGAATGAATAAAGAACAGAGAACGGGATCAGAACATTGTGTTTGTTTTGTTGACGTGAGTTGAGAAACTCACTCCCGCGCTGACGTCACTGTGAGCGCGTTATACAATAATATTGCGTTATATAAGTGAGCCACTTAACGAGCCAATGGGCGCGCGGCACCCGCGTCACATGACGCCGCGGGCACGCTCCGGCGAATCGCACGAGCTCCGAAGCGAGCCACAACAACCTTTAGCCGCTTCGAAGCTAGCTGGCTAGCGTCCGAGATGGAGCGCCCGGTCCTCCGCTGCGGAGGCTCTCCCGTCGCCGGGGCTCGTTTCTGCGGCTTCTTCTAAATGGGAGGACGCGACACACACGGATGCGCGGAGACACACCAGCTTTTCGGACCTATTTGAGGACAAGTGCCCCCCCCCCTACAACACATTCTCCGGAGTCGGACGCTGGTGAGTGAAGCGACCGTTAGCATTAGCCGCCTAGCTCGCTGCGCCCGGAGAACGGCTGCGGCTCCGCTGGAGCAAACGCGAGCCGGTTTTCTGGATGGATTTTTACTGATAATATGAATATTTTATCAACTTTTTCGCACCGCCGACTTTTAAAATAACAATTAAAGTCCACATTTATGAAGCGTAAATGTTTTTTGCGTTAGCGAGCGTTTGTTAAACGGAACGTTAAGCTCGGAGGATTTTCAGCTACGGACTCTAACAACTATTCATTAATTATATGAAAATATAGTTTTATTTTCCTTTTTAATGACATTATAATGTGATTATTCTGTTTGCAGATGTTGGACTTAACTAAACAGCGTTTATAATAAGAAATACTTAAGGAAAACTTCACAGAAAAAGGTTGTGTTTTGGTGATTCTTTGTGCAACCATTTAAAATTTAAACGTGTTTTTGATTGTTTTTCTTCTGGCGATAACAAACAGAGGATATTGGGCAAATGATGACGGTGATCCGGATCTGAATTCCGTTTTAAACCCCTTACATTTGTGTTTTTTTATTGTGTAGTTTGGTGCTAATCCAGATTTGTATCCGTGATGACACTGGCTGCTGGAGCAGCATGTCAATAAAAACAGAGACGTGGCTAACTGCCAGCAGCCATATCTACTGTCAACATTTACTGTCAACACAGCTGGAGAGCAGCTGTTTATAACAGTTTATGAGTGTTTTACACACTGGGAATTATTCCTAACTTAGTTCCAGAGTCCAGATTTGTTGTCGGAGACATGATTGGGCAGATGAAGGTAATCGAGGTTTCTTTTTTGGGTGTAAACCCTGATTATTATCACCTATAAGCGTCAAGAGAAGGGGATTCCTTGGGGGGGAATGGTTTGAATTCCTTCCTCCGGGGAGGGAGAGCGTGGCTGCTCGTGTGTCCTCAAATGTTCTTTATCAAAGGTTAAATTCAACTGGGCTAGTGAATTCAGACTTAAATTGATGAATAAATGAGTTATGGCTGGTAACAAAGCAAGGACAGGAACATCCTGTGGAATAGATCAACTGGATGATGGAAGTATTATTGACTCTCTGGGTTATCTTCATCTGATCTGTCTGGAACGTCTAGAACCGGTCTATGTGGCCTGTGAGTGATTAATTGGTCTCAAAAATCTGTTTCAAAACAGGTCAATGCTGCTTTAAGGCGCGCGTTGTCCATAAACTACATTTCCCACAATGCATGGCGAATGCGGTACCCGCAAAGTGACGGTAGATCACAGTGTATATCATTGTATATGCATCATGCAACGAGTGAAATAAGTTATAAATACAGAAAGTTATTTATCAATATCATTATACGTATGTATGTTTATGAGTAGTTGCCTTTATTTTACATTATATTTGGTGACATTTAGTTACATTTATTCTGTATGACGGTAACATGTGGCCCTTTGAGGGTAACCATTATGCTGAAAATGAGTTTGACAGCCCTGGTCTTGAAGGACTGTTTTTAAAAAATGAATTCTGATCTGTTTCAGTGAACCAGTCCGAGTGAAGAAGATGGAGACGGGGGTCAGGCCTCACCAGGGCGAGCTCTTCGTCCACCCGCTCTCCAACCCCGGAGCGATGGGCATCTGCCCCGAGATGCTGGAGGTGGCGGAGGAGGCCACGCGGGCCGGGGACTTCGCCTTCGCCGCAGAGATCTACAGCTCGCAGCTCGCCGACCTGCAGCAGCCGGACAGAGGCCTGTGCCTGAGGAAGGCCGACTCTCTGGCGCGCGCCGGACGCATATCCGAGGCGCTGGACTCTTACTGCACAGCGGCCAGTCTTTGTAAACTGCGGCCGGAGGAGCTTCCGCTCCTGGTGGAAACCATCGCGCGGACTGTGCGCGAGAAGGAGCTGGGCCTGACTGGGACAATCAACGGCCACTGTATAAGCAACAGCAGCAGCGGCGGCGGTGGGGAAGATGACTTCGAAAGCACCGTCGAGGGCGAAGAAGACGAAGCCCTGGACTTGTTCTCCTGCCGCCTGTGCAGGTGTCTCCTCCACGAGCCCATCACCGTCGAGTGCGGACACACCTTCTGCAAGCGCTGCCTGGACGCCGGCGACGCGGCGGCCGGCGACTGCGCCCAGTGCAGGAAGAAGCTGCCGAGCGTGCGTCGCGTCAACGTGGTTCTCAGCGGGCTGCTGGACAAGCTGTTCGCCACCGAGAGCAAAGCCAGAGGCCTGTGGCTGGAAGGAGAGCTTCTGTGGAAGCAGAGGCAGAGTCTGACTGAAGCTCTGGAGAAGTACAACGCTGCTGTGGATCTGGGTAAGAAAACACAAACACACGCAAAAACTAAATCTAAAATCTAAGTTTGAATTCTTCAAATTCACTGAAAAGTGCAGAGGAGAACTCAGGTGACCTACTTTCTCCGGTCTGGCTGCATGGCGTCGGTGGCGCCCCCTACCCAGTTTAGACAGTACTGGAGGTCGAGTGTTATGTGACTTCATTACCTAAGTAACACACTTCTGCCTCTGCTGCTTATTCTCTGCTCCTGTTGTCTCTGTATTTAGAATTTCTACAGCAAAGAAAACAGCCACGGACACAATAGACTCACTGTTTATTCAAATCTTTCCTGTTTTTCCCCCCGTTTTAATCACAATGGATTTTGTTCATTTACATAATTCCAACCCAACTGCAAGATTCGAGCGGCTGTTGTCATCAAATATCTCCTAATTTCTTAACTATTATTCTATGTCTTTGTTGAAATAATTCAGATTTTAAGAAGCTGAAAAACCTGAGAGTGTGTTTTATTCATTAGGGAAACAAAATGCTACAGTTGTTAATAATCATTTGAATAATAATAATAAATAAATATATTATAATAAAATAAAATAGAACAACTGATGCATTCAAAGTGTAGGACTTTATATGATTGATTAAAATGAAGTGATATAAGCAGCATTTCTGAGAACGTGTAATGATGCCGTAATCCGACTATTAAATTAACGGCGAACCGGTTAATCCATCCACCTGTGTTTGTCTCGCTTTTAAAAGCGCTGTTGTTACCCCTGCAGATACAGGACGTTCTGTTCCCTCTGCTCATGCTCATGACATAAACTCTGTGCCAGGGCGAGTCTCATGTGGCACAGACTGAATCCTCGGAGAAAGACGAACCGCACGTCTCCCTCCTTTAAAAAAAAAAAAACAACTTAAATGGGTCAGGATAGAATAGAAGTCCTCGTTATATCACGTTTGTGTGTATTCGCCGTTTCTCTTTTCAGTCATTTTTCAGTCTCAGCGTGGCGTCCTTCCACATATCTCTCCGCGCCAGGATCAATATTGAGTCGTGCCGTCTGTGTTGCAAAGGACACGCGGAGCAGACGAGTGCCTCCTTCACAGCTTTGCTTTCACGCTCTGTCTGTGTTTTCTCAATAGAAGCAGCAGGAGGCTCCTCAGCGGTGATTCAGACGAGACGCCGTCACTGCGACACAGAGCTTTATATCATCCAATATCCACGTTTATCACGACGTAAATTAACCCGGAACGATTTTAGAATACATATGTAAGGGAACGGTAACATTTAAAATCATCACTGTTTGAAGGAAATAAAACTGAGAAACAAATGTAGGAAACGAAGACGTTGGTTCTCCTCAATAAGTAATAAAATATTTTTTTTGAAGAATTATTCACGTGTTAAATGCAACATTTGCTGTGAAGGTTTATTTTCCCGTAATTTTTCGTCCAAAAATAACCTTAAACCTCGAATTCAATTCCGATTCTTGGGGTCACGATTCGATTCAAACCATTCTCGATTCAAAGATGTATACAATGCATAGTGTGTTAAGGCAAATTATGCCATAAAAACAATAGAGTTTGTTTAAGATAATGTGATGATGTGATCACACAAAGGCAAACTTTAGACAAAAGTTAACTTTTATTCATTCAAAACAAATAAAAACTTACTTCCTGTACAAAAAAAATACTTTATATATAAATAGCTTAAGCTAGCTGCCCTTTTCTCCCAGAAGTTACAAAAATAAACTGTACACAAATAGTACGAACTGTTTTTTTCTAAATAGAAATAGAAAAAATAATATATATATATATATTTTTTTTATCGATTTTTCAGTAAATTTTTTCCCCACCCCTTGTTTCTTTGCTTCATACAACAAAGAAATCATTGCACAAGACAAAGACGTTTGAGAACATCATCAGCATTTATACAGGTCTATTTAGATTAATTATTTAGCCCTAATATAAATCAAATATCTGGCTACGATATGGCTTATATAAATAATATTATATATTCTATCTAATGGACGATATCTGAGAGAAAAACATACGTCACTTTACTTTAACTTAGGGACTTAACATCCATTAAAACTGAATTGGTTTAGGTCGACAGAGTGGAGAAATAACCTGTTTTAAGACGGGTGGGGTTGCAGCTAACGCTAATTTTCCTCATCAAATAATCTGAGAAGGGTTTTCCAGATCGACCGGTTATTTGTTCTGATCGTTATCGCGTCGGAAAAAAATTCTGCAAAAATGTTCCCCAATATCCTCCAAAATGACGATAATCTCAAATGTGTCCGTTTTTTGTCCACAAAGCAAAAAAAAGACTCAGTTTGAACGATTTCTTAATATTCACATTTAAGAAGCTGAGAAACCTTATGTCTTATCTCTCTCTCTCTCTCTCTGGAGTCTCTGCTTCCACCTTGAATAACTGCACTTTCCGCTCCGCCATCTTTAGCTTATCTAACTCGCTGTTTCACAAGCGTGGTCATGTGACGCGTTAATCCCACTGAGAACATGCTGCTTTTGCTGCTGCTGCTGCTGCTGCTGCTGCTGCTGCTGCTGCTCTTAGTGGGTCAGCCCCTCATCACAGCGTTCATCGAGCACCATGTGACCTGAGAGTCACGTGACTCGTCTCACCTGGTTATACAAACGCTAACCGGTGTCTTTTACTGCATGGCCTGTGACACTGGAAACCAGAACATTTTGTAACCGTGGAGTTGTGCAAAAAAAAAAAGAAGGGTGTTTGTACAACATGTTATTATATCAGATTACTGCTGAAGGCACACACAGGTTTGCACCGCTTTTATGTCGATGTCCAGCTCGTGTTTCTCATAGTTCCTGCTTATTAATCCAGTATTTTATTTCATGTTGTGGGGATTAAACTTCAAACTAAACCTGAACCAGATAAATCTAGAGTTCTCCATTCAAGATTGTGTGTCTTGATTAAATTAGTAGTTGTTTGGAGCCGTAAAATGTCAGAAGTGACTGCCAAATAATGAACTGCTCTGAACCTAACCAAACAGACTGATGGCCAAATTGTGAGATGTTTTTATACATCCACCAATAAACTGATTGCTAAAAAAGGAGCTGTTCCATGCATCCGCCAAGAAACTGACTGCCAAATAGTGAACTGTTAGCTATAAACCTGACAATAGAGTGACTGCCAAATTATGAGCTGTTTCATACATCCACCAAGAAACTGATTGCTAAAAAAAGTAGATGCGCCATACATCCACCAATAGATTGGCTGCCAAATAATGAGCTCTTCTCTATATCCGCCAAGAAAATAATTGCCAAATAGTGAGCTGCTCTTTAAATCCAGCATCAGACTGACTGCCAAATACTGAACTGTTAGCAATATTCGCTGACAACAGACTGACAGCCAAATTGTGAGGTGTTATATACATCCACCAAGAGATTGACTGCCAAATAATGAGGCGTTTCCTAAATGTATAGGAAAAGCAGATAATCTGGACTAAAATGAGTGCAATACTAAAACATATATATATATATATATATATATATATATATATATGTATAAAAAAAATTAGGATACATCCTTTATAAAACGTGACACATAAATAGTGATAATAAAAAAAAAAGGCCACAGTCATGTTTAACGTGTGATTTCGGTGTGTTCCATACCTTTTTTTTTTTCTTTACAAGCGTTTATGTGAAGTCTATCTTTGGCCAAACTGTGACACACTAACCTGTTTGAAACAGGTTATAACTGTTATAACTTATTGTTGTTATTATCCATCCATCGCCGCGACAATAACGTTAGTTACATGGCCCTTTTTTAAGCAACACGTGGAATGGGTCTCATGTCACATGTAACAGTGTTGACCTACTTTGAGCCAGACCTAGAAAATCTTGTCCAACCCCCGTCAGGCCGCTGCACTGACCTGATGGTGTGTGTCTGTCTGTGTGTGTGTGTGTGTGTGTCTGAGGTATTACACATGTTGTGTGGACCTTTTGTTTTTACATTGGCGTACACTTAATTCTACTTTTACCACATCAGTTCTTTCAAAGTGCCACATAGAAGCAGAATCTTCAGTCTTTTATTCTGTATTATTTTGTCCTCTCTGAATACAGTTACTGTTGATGAATATGACGCGTGGTTTAGTTTCTCATGGTCAATTGTCTTGGAAATGAATTTATATGAATAATAACACAACCATTGTGACTCTGTGGTGCACAGCGCCCTCCTCAGGTCGACTGCTGTGTCAGCGGGCTGAGCTGCACATGGAGATGAGGAGCTTCAGTCAGGCGGTGCAGGACGCCAGCAGCCTCTGCAGGACTAAACCACTCTGTACTCAAGTAAAGACACTGTTTGTTTTTTTGTTTGTTTGAAATGAAAGATTATGTGGGAATATGTAGCTGGAAAAAGTGTATTTTTTAATATAATTGTGTTTTTCTGTTGATTTCAGGCTCATTATCTCAAAGCCACAGCGCTGAGTAAAGCAGGTCGACACGATGAAGCCTTACAGGAGTACATCCTGTGTGTGGCGCTTAAGCCCAACTGGACCAAAGTCAAAGTGGAAGCTCAGAAGGTCCGTGAAGATATATTTATTTGTTTATATATTTATTATGTATTAAACCTTTATGGTCATCTGTAGTTTTTCAGGTAACACAATTGTGTATTTTTATTTACTTATTGTAGAAACTGCATTTCCAACATATTTTGTTTTATACAGGAAGTGTGTTTTTAAATTGTATTTATTCGCTATTTTTATGAACTTTTTCATCTACATTCAGTCTGATTTTGAAGTTTAATGTATTTTCCATTCCAAATTCTTATATGATATTTTTTTTTGTATTAAATGCGATATGAAAATTATAAATATATTAGGAAAAAAAAGGTCAGTTCCGTAAGAACTGGTGACCTCTAGTGGTTGGACTGCAGATTGCAACAATAGGGTCGGAGTCTTCCTTCAATTTCTTAACTTCCTGAAGGGCTCCAGTTTGAATAATAACGTAAAACAAGACGTAAAATATCTTTTTCAAAAGTGTATTTAATCAGTTTTTTTTGTTTCCACGCGCAGGTCCTCAGCGAGCTCTTCTCGTCGGTGTTCGAGAGCGAGGAGCTGCCGACGCCGCTGCGCCCTCTGCAGGGAGGCTTGGCCACGCGCCTCATCAAACCCGACGCGCTGCTCATGTCGCTGAAGCCTCTCACGCAGAAAACAGGCTCCTCCTCTTCATCCTCACAGGTACAAACACGACACCGTACCCACTGACAAACACCGACTGCTGCGAGCGATTAACAATTGTCCTTTTGTTGTGCGATGTGAAAACACTTTCGTGGAAGGAAACTATTTTCTTTTGAGGTTTTATTTGCATAATGAGCGCAAACATTAGCCTCGGGGTGAAAAACATCATATTTGACATTTGGGTGTGTTTGTTTTTCACCAGGTTTCTGTCACTTTAGTGTGAAGGAGTGTGAGAATATGTTTGTCCTAATTGCAGATATGTGATACGACGGTAGATGGTAAGAAAATGTGGAACAGAGTTTTGCGTGGTCGTAAATTAGCCACCAGCTAAGTTGGTCTAAGTGGGTGAAGTGATCCTTGCTGGAGAAAGACCCAGAGCATAGTGGGCCCTCCACATTTATACCTGAGCTACTCCCCTTTTGCATTCCTCCAATAGGCAAGGAGTCTGCCTTTCCAGGCTGTGTTTTCACACCTCTTTGTCTACTGTAGGTATCGGGGAGCCGACTCCCTGCAGATGTTGTAGGGAGGTGCCAGTCCAGTCTAGACACAAAAGGACCTGGTATCTTGTGTTAGAAAAGGCTCTAGCTTCTGAGACAAAGACACTCTTCGTACGCTACGTCGATTTCCTGCTAGCGCACATACACCGGGACTAAGACAGTCCTAAGACAGACTAGCCCTCGTATGGAAACTCACTGACCAAGCTGTGCTTGGAGCGCCCCCCGATGGACCACACAGTCGGTCATGACTTGAGAGAGTCTGATGTGCTTCTAGGTTGTGTTTTAAACTGTGTCGTAAATTTTCTATTCACGTTCCTCACAGAGAGTCGTCCTGCAGCAAAGCGTGACTGTCGACTGGATCAGCCTTATTAATAATCGCCTCACTGTGGTCTAATCCAATTTCTCTGTCTGTCTGTGTCTCTTTGTGCAGGACTCGGACTTCAATGTGACTAAAAACGCCCCCGTGGACAACTCGTCCACCAGATCAGACCCCAGCCCTGCAGACGAGGGATCCACCAAGAGCCTCGCCAACGTTCTGGCAGCACTCCCGGCGCCCCCCGGTGGCCTCAAGAGGAAACTGGGCAGCGACGGACCCTCTGCGACCTTCAACCCTCCATCCAAACTCCACAGACATGGTCTCAGATTTATTTAAAACTACACCCTAATCCCCGAATATCACTGTTTCCATTAACCCCTCCCCCTGTTCCCCCCTGTTCCCCCCCGCTAATAATCCACAGATGATTTTGTTGACTAATTCTTTCATGAAACTTTAACAAACACAGCACTGATGTGAGGACATGAGAGTTTGAATTAGGTCATGAACGCGCTGCCAAAGATATAATCATGTTAAAATATCTGTCATTGACGCAGGGAATAAAACAAAGGCGCCCGCAACCAGTTCAGGAAACAACTTGTACTGTACTTGATGATTGTTTCTGACTCATGGACATTGAGGCGGTAAACCTGCGTCACATCGCAGTTTTTAAACCAGTTTAACTGCTGCAGCAGCCAGAGAACAAACTCAATTACACACATCACAATACCTGCTTTTATCGCTTATTAGTGACAAGCGTTCATTGTGAATTAAAGTGGGCGTATTTTTACCGTCGACAGATTATATAACTTTCCATTTTTAACAGGAGACTTGAGATTCATGATCTGACGGGCTTAAGAAATACAATGACAAAATGACACGATATCAATACCGATATCTCAAACTTCAGTATCTTGCGATAACACAAATTTGAGTATCAACCGATATCACAAAAGTCAGTATCAACCGATATCACAAAAGTCAGTATCGACCGATATAACAGTCAGTATCGACAGATATCACAAAAGTCAGTATCGACCGATATCACAACAGTCAGTATCAGCCGATATCACAAAGTATCGACCGATATCACAAACTTCAGTATCGACCAATGTCACAAAATATCGACCGATATCACAAACTTCAGTATCGATCGATATCACAAAAGTCGGTATCTTTTACCAATATCACAAAAGTCAGTATTGACCGATACTACAAACCTCATTATTTGCCCATACCGATCACAAACTTAATTGTCTTTTACTGATATCACAAACCTTAGTATCTAATGTCACAGATATCGGTCACAGTCATCCTCTAAATAAATGCGGCTGACCTGATCGTGGCGTCAGAGTGGATTGTGAACCATGTTTTTTCTTTAGCTGTAGACAAAGTAAAATGCAGGATTTGATGTTTTGAACTCAGGAAGTAAAAACGAAAACACACAAACAAACATGTTTCCTTGACGTTGCGTGTTGTTTTTCTTTTGTCCAGACGAGGGCAGCGGCGTTCAGACTGTCCCGCTGAGAGGAGGAAGGACGTTTCCTGCTGAGCTGCTGGACAGTGGAGACATGGAGTGTTCACTCTGCATGAGGTGACCGCTCACACACACACACACACACTCAAAAAATCAATCAAAGTGCTTGAATGCTGTGGCAGAAAGCGGCGAAGTTGATATTTAGGTAAATGTGCTCTCTCTTTCGTTACGACGCCACCTACTGTTTCACGCCCTGCAGACTAGGCCTCGTTGGGCTATATGTTGACATTTGGGTCATTTTTGTCCTCCAGGTTGTTCTACGAGCCCGTAGCCACGCCGTGTGGACACACTTTCTGCCTCAAATGTCTGGAGCGATGCCTGGACCACAACCACAACTGTCCTCTGTGCAAGGAGAATCTGTCTGAGGTACACGGACTGAAATTAACGTGTTTTTAAGGATTTCTAACGTTATAATAGAGCAGGAAATATTCACATTTATGTCGCTATAATATCTGAAAACTTGTTTTCTGACATTTTATTTTGAAATTTCACAATAAAATCTGAGACTTTTTTCTGACATTTTATTTTGACATTTCAAAATAAAATCTGAAAACTTGTTTTCTGACATTTTATTTTGAAATTTCAAAATAAAATCTGAAAACTTGTTTTCTGACTTTTTATTTTGAAATTTCAAAATTAAAATCTGAGACTTTTTTCGGACATTTTATTTTGAAATTTCAAAATAAAATCTGAAAACTTGTTTTCTGACATTTTATTTTGAAATTTCAAAATAATATCTGAACACTTGTTTTCTGACGTTTTATTTTGAAATTTCAAAATAAAATCTGAAAACTTGTTTTCTGACTTTATTTAGAAATTTCAAAATTAAATCTGAAAACTTGTTTTCTGGCATTTTATTTCAAAATTTCAAAATACAATCTGAAAACTTTTCAACCACGTCTTTATTTTCATCCCTCGTCTCTCCATGTCTTGTCATTGCAGTACCTGGCCACCAGGGGCTACAACAAGACGCTGCTGATGGAGGAAGTGCTGCAGCGTTACCTCGGAGACGAGCTCGCCGAGAGGAAGAAGATCCACGAAGAGGAGATGAAGGAGTTGTCAAAGTGAGTCTCACTCACATCATAGAAATCATGGTTTTATTTCAAAGTGTGAGTTTGTTTCCTTAAACAAACGCTGTCGTTGTTGTCTTTGTTGTCGTAGTCTGAACCAGGAAGTGCCGATCTTCGTGTGCACCATGGCCTTCCCCACCATCCCCTGTCCTCTGCACGTCTTTGAGCCTCGTTATCGTCTCATGATCAGAAGATCCATGGAGACTGGAACCAAACAGTTTGGAATGTGCATTTCTGACGAACTCAAGGGGTTTGCTGACTACGGCTGTATGCTGCAGGTGAACAAGACATTCACACTTTCTTTATTCATCCTGTCATTCACTATAGCTTTATATTCTTTTTCTCTCTTTTCTTTTTTCTCTCTCTCTATGTGCTTTTTACTCTCTTTCTATTCTGTTTTGTCTCTTCTCTTTTTCTAGCTACTCTCTATTTTCTCTTTCTATTTGTTTCTCTCTCTTTTTTCTCTCTATTCTCTCTTTTCTCTATTCTTTTTTCTATCTTTTCTCAATTCTCTCTTTTCTCTTTCTATTCTATCTTTTCTCTTTTTTTATTCTTTTTATATTCTTTTTTCTCTCTTCGCTTTTCTCTCTTTCTATTCTCTGTTCTCTCCTTTCTCTTTTTTTCTCTTTCTATTCCTTTTCCCCTCTTCTCTCTCCTTTCTCTTTTCTTTTACTATTCTTTTCTCTCTCTTCCCTCTTCCTATTCTTTTTCCTCTCTTCTCTCTTTTTCTCTTTTCTCTGTTACTATTCGCTCTCTCCTATTCTCTCTTTTCTCTATTCTTTTTTCTCAATTCTCTCTTTTCTCTATTCTTTTTTTCTAATTGTTCTCAATTCTCTTTTCTCTATCCTCTTTCTATTCTTTTTTTCTCTCTTTTCTCAATTCTCTCTTTTCACTTTCTATTCTATCTTTTCTCTTTTTTATTCTCTTTTTATTCTTTTTTCTCTCTTCGCTTTTCTCTCTTTCTATTCTCTCTTCTCTCCATTCTATTTTTTCTCTTTCTATTCCTTTTCCTCTCTTCTCTCTCCTTTCTCTCTTTCTATTCTCTTTTCTTTTTCTATTCTTTTTCCTCTCTTCTCTCTTTTTCTCTTTTCTTTCTTTTCTCTCTTACTATTCGCTCTCTCCTATTCTCTATTTTCTCTTTCTATCTTTTCCCTGTTTCTATCTTTTCTCCTTTTCTCTCTTTTAAGTCTCTCATTCTATCTATCTATCTATCTATCTATCTATCTATCTATCTATCTATCTATCTATCTATCTATCTATCTATCTATCTATCTATCTATCTATCTATCTATCTATCTATCTATCTATCTATCTATCTTAATCTTAATCCTAATCCCAGACTGATCTGTTGTGTTCCAGGTGAGAGACGTGAAGTTCTTCCCTGACGGTCGCTCTGTGGTCGACACCATCGGAGTGTCTCGCTTCAAAGTCCTCAGTCACGGACAAAGAGACGGATACAACACGGCGAAGATCGAGTACCTGGAAGACAGAAAGGTGAGAGACAGACAGACGGAGACAGACAGACAGACAGACAGACAGGTGTTTTTGAATCATCATCATCATCATCAGTTCTTCATAAACAAACGTTCCTCTGGTCTCAGGTTGAGGGCGAGGAGCTGACGGAGCTGCTGAAGCTTCACGACGCCGTCTACGACCAGGCCAACAACTGGTTCACGTCTCTGAAGGACAACATGAAGAGTCAGATTCACAGTCACTTTGGTCACCTGCCCGGCAGAGACCCCGACCCACAGGTGAGTCGCTCTCTGTGTCTCTGCTGCCTCCCTCTGGTCAAAACCAGCTACTGCATTCTGATTCTTTGTCTCGTCTACGGTGAAAAATTAGCTTCTAACTTGACCCTAATTAGTCCGTTCACGTTTACCTGACTCAGGCAGGTCTTTTGAAAGTAGAAAACATAGATTTTTGCCAGTTTTGGACGATAAGAATCACAATTTTTGGGACATATTTTAAGAGAAAGTAGCCAAAAAGTGTCCACAATTGCATTAAATGCTACATTTTCGAATTTTTTTCTATCGTGGTTAAGTCACACATAGTCGTTTCCGATTTTAACCAAACTTGCACTTGCACAACACTTGTTGCTCTCATGATTCCAAACAAATTTCCAATTTACTTTCATTAGCTCCGCCCACGCATAAATCGGCCATTTTGGGAAAACCAAAAAATGGCCACATTTCGTTAGCCTAATAGCATAGTTGCCTAAGTCATATTTGGACGTTTTCGGAAAACAAGAAAAAAACATTTCATAGCAAGCACATTGGTAAATATCAGTTTGTCAGATATCACATTATCACATATTACCAAAAAAATGACATGGGCAATTATGCTAATAGGCTAACTATTTGAAAGAACTCGTCCTAGCACGTTTGAGCTAGCTGCGTCAAAGTCAATTCAAGTTAAGTTAAAGATTAAAAGTTGTCGAAGGATTTTCTCTACGTGAACAGGCGTGGCCTCAGTGCTGCGACAAACGGCATTAAAACAACTTTAAAATGGCACTTTTTGAAAGCTTTAACGTAAACGGAGCTACACGAGATTTCTCACAGTTGTCGGATATGACGAGGGCCCGATCTTGACAGGATTTGTGGTCATTTTTGACCGACTTAATGTGCTAAAAAAAAAAACCTCTTGAAGCGTTGCACAGAGGTCGGGTCTCTTGTGTCCCTGATCCAAAACCCTCTCACCGTGATTTCCCTCTCTCCTCTTCAGTCCAGTCCCAGCGGTCCGGCCTGGTCCTGGTGGCTGCTCGCCGTCCTCCCGCTGGAGAACCGCGCCCAGCTCACCATCCTGTCCATGACGTCGCTCAAAGACCGACTCATCGCCATCCGCAGAGTCCTCATCTTTGTCACCAGGAAGAGGCCGCGGTGATCGACGACTCTGGGGTCGTCTATGCAGTTCAACATCTCACTCTCTCGTTCGTTCGTAGGTCATTGACTAGTCTGACTGGACCTGAACGACCAGACCTTTTCTTTTTTGTAAACCAGTGACCTCTCACCCTCAGAATCATCAGTCCAGTCGAGTCCTGTCGCTTCCATTTCAGTCTCGTCTGGACGATTTTTGTTTCCTCCGCTCAACTCTGAACGATCAAAAAAAACCACAGCGTGAACCTGTAGCTGCTGTGAACGATTGAACGTGTGAACGTGTGAACGTGTGAACGAGTGAATGAGTGAACGAGTGAACACAAACACAGTTTTAGCCGGACGACGAGCCTGAGCTTCACCGGGCGCGTCGCAGATCACCATTCGCGAATTTTACGCTAAAAAATAGAACGTTTTTAAGGCTTTTTTGTGTGAAATATATCCTCTGAATGTTTAACGATAAACGATCGCTCGTGATAAGTCGATGTCGTTATCGGGATAATGAGGACACTAGGGTTGTGTTTACGTGACTCCCGATTGTTAAAATTAAGTAACGCTAAACTTTAAAAACAGAGGCACACGTGCAGTACACAGGTACGCTAACATTATTTGTAGCCCTGCTCTTTTCCTTTAATAAACAGACTGCTCCAGTTCCACTGTTGGCGCGCTAACGGCACTAAAAGCGCTAACGCCGTTAACGGAGATAACTGGTAAACGGTGCCTGGACTCCGGTGCCGCGGCACGTTAACTAAGACCACTCCAGTTCCACTGTAGGCACGCTAACGGCACAAAACGAGCTAATGGTCAGTTAGCTGAGCTAACTGGTAAACGGTGCTTGGACTCCGGTGTCGCGGCACGTAAACACAACCACTAAAATTTGCGCCTTTTTCCGGTCAGTCGTCATGGCATTAGCGTGCGTTAACCTAGCGCCTAGCACTACTATTAACATTTTTGGATTTTTAATTGGATTCATGGAGCTGCTACGTGGTTTTTACACAGGGTTTGCGTGAAATATTTCACAATAAAAGCCTCGTTGACAAAATAAATAAATAGAAAAAGCTTTAAAAACAGCCGTCGCTGAAGGTTTTTCATCAGTTCTCGGAGGACTGGGTCATATTCAGTGCTGCAAAATGACCGTAAACCCAAAAACAACAAAATATTTCACATGTTAGAAGCTGAAGAATCGGGAAAAACCAACAGATCGTCGTTATTCGAGGTGATCTTAAAGCGTCCGGTGAGGCCCAGGCAAACTAATATCACTTGTTACATAAACAGAGCAGTATTTCTTTAAACTTGAGCTGTGACAGAAAAACACATAACGTAAAGAAATCGTCGCGTTACGGAGCAACACCAAGTTCACCCAGTGAAATATGAAGCAAACGCACTCCTGAACACACACACACACACACACACACATGATGTGAATGTACTTTATTATCTGTCATCACGACACGAAGAACAATGACTGAGCCAAGATTCACGCGTTACAGAAATCAAAGAAACTCCGGACAAGACGCCTGATCCTCAGCCGACAGCAGCGTCTACCTCACGGTCTGAAGGAGAAGTGACTGATGTCCTCAGCGTGTCCTCACACATGTCAACAAACTGTCCTCAACACTGTGCGCCGCTTCGTCCTGAAAGGCGTCCTTTGTTTTTTTTTTAGTTGTTGTTTTTTAAACGACGCTCAGCTGAGGACGACGACGAAGCTTCGTCTTTTTCTTCTTCGTTGTTGTCCTGTTGTAGCAGAACTCTGGACTTCAACTACAGACTCAGTTTTAGTTTGTTTTTCTTTCTCTTTGCTACGAACCTGAAGTGTAAAATATGTATGGTGAACTTTTTCAAGTTGGGTGATTTATATGTATATCAATGTTACTCTGAGGCCTTTTTCATGTTTTATTTAAGGAAAACTCTCTCTTTCTGTCCCTTGAACTTTCCTCTCCCAGTGCATTTGAACGCATCACGGCGCAGTTTCCGCGCTCCAAAAGTAGACGTTAAAACGACGTTTCTCACCAAAACGCAGAGTGAAAACTCAGCTCTGTGTGTGTAAAAATGGACGTAGTGAAGCCCAAGACGTAGCATTTCACCACCAGGGGGCAACTGTAAGAATTTTAATGGAAGACTATTGGGAAAATAAGCTTTTTTGTTATAATTTTGCAACTAATTTACAGCCACATCTGTCCATTTTTATTCACCCTCCATTTATGTTAATCCACGACAACCAATAAAAAAAACACTATTTTATTTTTATGACCACGTCCGACAATTATTTTCAAAATTAACGTCGCAATTTCTTCAACCACCAAGTGTAGCGAACTGCGAATGCTGCGATTTTGAGCAAATTCCTCATGTAGCAGATTTGACTCGGGTTCTCAAAGACTGGGTCGGGACCCACATTTTTCGCAGGAAATCTTTTTGGGTCTTTTGGCTTAAGAAAAGAAAATGTAGTTAATTTACATAAATTTCGGTTACCAAATTAGGTAAAATTGGACGGTAAAATCAGGCGCTACATTATGTCTAAATTGCCTTGATTTATCCTCGCATTGAAAGTTTCGGAAACACCGTAAGGGTGTTAAATTAAGACGGTATATCATGTTTAAGGGACTTTTACTCTGAATCCCGACTTAAAAGCTACATTTTGAGTTAAATTAAAATATCTAACAGAAAAATTGCAATCACCTCGTTGCCTCATGTTCTTTAAAAGTTTATTATAAATTGTGTAAATATGGCTAACACTTTTATAAGTCGGTCTCACTATTTGGCAAGACCCCGTTTCTGGTTTCTTGCTTATTTTCTCCGTCTTACCCAGCTCTGCTTACGAAACACTAAATATGGACGTAAACATCGTAGGTTTAGGGTGATTTCGAACGTCGGTTTCCGTTAATTTTTGATGGGAAACTTTATCGTTAGCGTAAACGCTTCTCGAGGGAAGCGTCAACAACCGCAGTTCATGGAACAACCGTGTAATTTATTAGCGTGTGCGTGAAAATGTAACTGGGTCTCCTGTAAAATTCTGTTCCTTTCTAGCGTTCGTGAGTCCACTGCAGTCGCTAGCTCTGCACAGCAGGGGGTGCTGTGTTTACAATGTGCTGCATTTTTCTGCGTTTTGTTGTCGAGGGGAGATATTGATACTGATTTTTTATTGAAAATAAAGAAAGTGACATATTAACTCTGGGTCTGTTGTTTTACCTCAAATATTTCTTTTTACGGAAGTAAAAACGATAATATATAAAGGGTCATTTTCCACTGTTTTTATCTCTGTTTTTTGAAAAAAAAAAAAAAAAATCTGCTCCAAAAAAGCCTGGGTATAAATACTCGTCATGATGGTATGTCGCCCTCTTATGGGCAACATAAGTATTACAAAAACAAGTGTAATTTTCTTCATTTTAAAAAATTGGCAGAAGTTTCATTCTAAAACATTTGTAATTTCTCCCAAAGGATGTAATAGCAGTGACGTGACATCACCTAGTGGCCAAAATCAGTAATGCAGAAGCATATATTTATAAAATAAAATTTTAAAATTGCATTTTTTCCCCAAAAAGTACAACGAGTTAATTTAATTTCACTCACTCTTTAGTTTACTGTGATTTCTCACGCTTACGAATGAAATAGCAGTGGTATGGCACCACCTAATGGCCAAAATAAATATTACAACAACAGACAGAAACTTTTTTCTTTTGTCATTTTTTGTTTAAAGATTATGAAAATTATCCCTAAAATGAATGAAGTGATGATAAATACAATTTGTGTTATATGTTATATACATATATATATATGTATATATATATGTATATATATATATATACATATATATGTATATATATATACATATATATATACATATATATATATATTCTAGTTTCCCCTGTTTCACTGTTGCTGGGCAAAGACATTTTTTGGGGATGTTTGTTTTATAAAGTCCTCTGTCTGCTGTGAGACAGTGGTGTGTGTTGACCACAAGGGGGCAGCGTTTGTTCATAAAACGGCAGGTTGCACAAACGCAGGGCCATTGAGTTCATACAGGGTTCACACTGAGATCACTGATAAATCTGTGATTTCTGTTCACAAATTAGACGAGGACATATTTAAAAAGAGCAGTTTTAGTTTTAAAATTAACAGAATAATTAGTGGATTATTGTGGATTAATGTTGATGATGGAGTGACAGAGGAGGAGGAGAAAGTGAGGAAAGTATTTTAATCTCCTCGTCTTCTATGGAAGGAGATTATGATTATACAATTACAAGATTGTAAAGATTGTCACTCATGAATCATGGGATTAAAATCAGAATTTTTCCTGGATTTTAAATCAGAATTCTGATTCAAATTATTATTAGAGTCAGAATTATGAGGAAAAATTATGAGATTAAAGTCAGGATTATGAGGAAAAATTATGATATTAGTCAGGATTATGAGGAGAAATTATGAGATTAAAGTCTGAATTATTAGGAAAAATTATGAGACGGAAGTCAGGATCATGAGGAAAATCACCACTTATTTAATTTTGCAGACTTTATATTATAGATACATATAAACATATTTTTATACATATACATACACACATATATACACACACATATATTCATATACTTCCTCATGCAAGCCTCTCATTTATCAAGGAATAGATTAGATTAAACTTTATTAATCCAACACTGGATTAAGTCACATGTTCAAGTCGAAAAAGAATAAATTAGAACAAAAATGTAAAATAAGATGCCCCCCCCCCGCACGCCCCCCCGGGGGCCGTAAAGCACATTGCACCGCCCCTGTGTGAGCGACAGGGGCGTGGCCTAGAGAGAGAGAGAGAGAGAGCAGCAGTTGGAGCGGTCCTCAGTCACTCGGTCAGTTCGTCGGTATGTAGCGGAGCGGCGGAGCTTCACACTGGGATTACAAAGAGTGGAAAAACCGCTGCTGCACGGACACGGAACACACCAGCAGCGGGATTACAGAACCGAGCAAGCCGAGGATGAGACACACGGCGCGGGCTTGAAGGAGGACCACACACCGCCGCCGCCGCCGCCGCCGCTTCCACGCTCATTTAGCACCGTTTTTCCACCAAAATGGCGAACGAGTCTCCGGCGAAAAGTCTCGGGGAGATAGACCTAGCATCCCTGCGGGTGAGTGAACGAGTGAACGAGTGTCAACGTTTAAACCCCGCTCGGCCCTGCCGTGACTCGTCTTTTATCGTCTTTTTATATCCGCCCCGGCGCTGCGAGGGCCGGGCGCTGCCGGTGTCACACAGCGAGCGCACCTGACTGTAACCAGGATTACACTGTGATTTATTTCTCTTTATTTCCTTTTTTTTTTAATGAAAATCCTGTTTAAATAACACGGTTTTTCTCTCTCTCTCTCTTTTTTGTTGTCACGCAGGATCCTGCGGGGATTTTCGAGTTAGTGGAAGTGGTCGGAAATGGAACCTATGGACAAGTGTATAAGGTTAGTGTTTTACATGTGTGTGTGTGTGCGGGGAGAAACTGGAGCACACACACACACACACACGGATGTGTTTGTTCTGCTCACCGTCTCAGGACGGTTATCACAGCGTGTCCCCGCCCCTGGATTATGTCTCCTCCACTCCTTCACATCCATGCATTGTTTTTTTCTTTCTTGCAAAAAGAACAACATAATCCCAGTCCATCTATTCCGGTCCCACAGAGGTGTCTCCTCTTCCTCCTCCTCCTCCTCCTCCTCCTCCTCCCTCTCATCCACACCCTGCTGAAATATTCCCTCCATCCTTCTCCTCCCTGCTCAGTCTCATCCGTTCATCCCTGACAGCCGTTTCCACGCTGACCGACGTGAACGCCATTGGGTGGGCGGTGTTTCTTTGCAGCAGGGCCTTTTTTCCCTCCTCCCTTCTTCCACGATGTGGCTTCATGTTGATGCTGCTGCATCTGTAGGGATAGGCCCGGGCATCCCATAATACACACACACACACACACACACACACACACACAGCCTCGCTTACTCACGATACGAGGATCTGCATTTTGGTCCCTTTAAGGACCACTGTCAGTACGCTAACACGCACAGTTAAATCGAGCTAAGGCCGTAGTCTGACTAAGCGTATTCACGCAGGAGTAATCGGACTATGAATCGCATTATCCAGGTATGTTAGTCTGACTAGACGAGCTAAGATTTTAGTCGGACTAACATGTTTATATGGCCATTAAGAGAACTGAATTATTGTCTTAGTCTGGCTAAAATCTGACTACTGTCAGTACGCGAACATGCACGGTTTAATCGAGCTAAGGCCGTAGTCTGACTAAGATGCCAATTCTGACTAAGCGAATGAATGCATGAGTAATCGGACTATGAATCGCATTATCCAGGTATGTTAGTCAGACTAGACTAGCTAAGAATTTAGTCGGACTAACATGTTCATATGGCCATTAAGAAAACTGAATTATTATCTTAGTCTGGCTAAAATCGGACTTTTAAACTGACTTTGTTCACGTGGACACCCTAAACAAAATGCTATCATTAAGGTTCTGCCTCATTAGGACCAGGTTTTGGTCCCTTTAAGGACTACTGTCAGTACGCTAACATGCACAATTTAATCGAGCTAAGGCCGTAGTCTGACTAAGCGTATTCATGCAGGAGTAATTGGACTATGAATCGCATTATCCCGGTATGTTAGTCCGACTAGACCAGCTAAGGTTTTAGTCGGACTAACATGTTTATATGAAACTGAATTATTGTCTTAGTCTGGCTAAAATCAGACTTTTAAACTGACTTCATTCATGTGGACAGCCTAAACAAAATGTTATCCTTAAGGTTCTGGCTCATTAGGACCAGGTTTTGGTCCCTTTAAGGACTACTCATCCTGACAAGAGTCAGTGAATATGTTAACATGCACAGTTTAGTCGAGCTTAGGCTATAGTCTGACTAAGAGGGGCAACTGGACCGGAGTGCAGAACACCGTCTGACTAAGTGTATACATGCGGGAGTAATCAGACTATGAATCCTATTATCCAGGTGTGTTAGTCTGACTAAGACTAGCCCAAGTTTAGTCGGACTAATGTGTTGACATGACATTAAGAAAACCTGAATTGTAGTTTAATCGTGCTAAGGCTGTAGTCCGACTAAGACAATATGCCGTTTGAGTATTCATGAGGAGAAAATCGGTTTATTGGCCGCGTACGTCTGACTCCGCCTCCATAGGTTGCTAAAGCTAAATGATACCGCCATGCAAATTATCGCGACATTTCACTGTGTCGTATGTTTACATACGTACGATATTTTGAGGCGCGCGATCGCCTGTGACTCACCGTAGCTAAGCTACGACACAATCACAGCCGCGTGTTTGTGTTGAGACGTGATTTTCTTCTTTGTTAGCGGAAACAACAACAACAGAAAACGATATTGTTGATGCGTCATCTTGATTTACTTTGAGGTTTTTTTTTCATGTGTCGTGTTTTGTGTTTTCTCTGTGGTTTAGTCGGAGGTCGTGAGCAGCTGTGAACGTACGCTGAAAACGCTCACATGCTCGGGAACATAAATTAACCCTGACATTTTCAGTTCACTTCCTCAGGATTCACTGAATCATAACCACGTGTGTGTGTGTGTGTGTGCACTTGATCGTCATGTTGTTTATTTATGTTTACTTACAGTAAAGTGAGCTGTAGCACTGTGTAACAAAGAAATCGTTAAAACTCGATCGTTTTTGCTTCGTGGACAAAATGAAAACGTTTGACGAACACTGAACGACATTTTTCGGCCCAAAAGAAGGAAATAACTTGAGATCTTAATCGATTGTGAAAATTGTAGAGAACGCTTGAAGATGTGATTGCGAAGTTTGAATTGCGATTGCTAACTTAGGACTGTGATTAAGAACAAACTACGATTGCGAACTTCCAACTGTGCTTACGAACTCTGAACTATGTTTTGAACTCTAAACTATATGTTTGCGAACTCCGAACTACATGTTTGCGAACTCCGACCTATATGTTTGCGAACTCCGACCTATATGTTTGCGAATTCCGAACTATACGTTTGCGAACTCCGAACTATACGTTTGCGAACTCTGAACTATATGTTTGCGAACTCTAAACTATGTTTACTAATTCTGAACTATCTTTGCGAACCTTAAACTATGTTTAAAAACTCTGGACTATACGTTTGCGAACTCCGAACTATATGTTTGCGAACTCCGAACTATATGTTTGCGAATTCCGAGCTATATGTTTGCGAACTCCGAACTATACATTTGCGAACTCCGAACTATATGTTTGCAAACTCTAAACTATGTTTACGAATTCTGAACTATCTTTGCGAACTTAAAACTATGTTTACGAACTTTGAACTATGTTTGCCAACTCCGAATTATATGTTTGTGAATAAACTGTTTGCGAACTCCGAACTATATGTTTGCGGACTCTGAACTATCTTTGCGAACTTTAAACTATGTTTACGAACTTTAAACTATGTTTACGAACTCTGAACTATATGTTTGTGGACTCTGAACTATCTTTGCAAACTTTAAGCTATGTTTACGAACTTTAAACTATGTTTACGAACTCTGAACTATCTCTGCCAACTCTGAACTATATGTTTGCGAACTTTAAACTGTGTTTACGTATTCTGAACTATATGTTTGCGGACTCTGAACTATCTTTGCGAACTTTAAGCTATGTTTACGAACTTTAAACTATGTTTACGAACTCTGAACTATCTTTGCCAACTCTGAACTATATGTTTGCGAACTTTAAACTGTGTTTACGAAACTCTGAACTATCTTTGCCAACTCTGAACTATATGTTTGCGAACTTTAAACTATTTGCGAACTCTGAACTATCTTTTGCGAACTCTGAACCAGGTCTCGGACTTTGAACTACGATTGCGAACATCTTACCGTGATTACAAATTTTGAATCGCGATGAATAAATTCTAACTGTTATTACGAACTTTGAAACTGGTTTACGAACTTTCCAAACTGTGATTGCGAACTGGGATTGCGAATTTCGACCTGTGTAGGGCATCGTTACATTTCTCGGTTGACCATTGACTGTAGTCAGAATCTCGAACAATCTTCCGTGTTTTGTTCTCAGGCTGATGATGATGTGGTGAATAACTGCTCACAGTGTGAATGAGTGAGTCTCTGCTGCAGCTGTGAGCAACGACAGCTGCTGCTGCTGCTGATGGAAAATAAAATGGAAGGGAAGTTTGGGGGAGGAAGAGAGAGAAAAACCACAAAACACAGAAAAACAGAGAGAGAGAGAGAGAGAGAGAGAGAAGAGTCCTCACCCTTTAATCACCAATGTGTTTTTGTTTAGTTGCCAACATGAAGAGAAGAAGGTGAAGGACCTTCATACTGTCAAAAAAAAAATAATCCTGACTTTGTCGGTGATGAACGTCTGAAATGTTAAGTCCAAACAGCTGCAGGGATGTTTTCACTTTAACTCGCCGTCCTCCAGTTTCCACACATTTAGATAATATTAGTAAACACGAGCGTAGAGGTTTGATTCATCTCCGTTTATTGGTCGGAATTTTCCTCAAAGAAAAATCTAAAAAAATTTGCTTTTCAAATATTCGCTGGTATAATTTGTCGGATTGTTTTGAAACGTCAGCGCATGAGAGCGAGTGACGATAATGCAGGGTTTACTGTCACACAAACCAGGAAATACTCACATTTATGAAGCTGAAGAATCAGAAATCTTGTTTTAATTATTTCTTATCATTTCGAGGACGAAAAATTAGTAATTTAACTGAGAAAACCATCGTTAATCCTAGTCCCACGTCTACTAGCGCTAAATTTTCAGTTTTTTCAGCTTCCTCAGTGTTTTTTTTGCTCCATATAACAAAGAAATCATTGAAACTCCATTATTTTGGTTTATAATGAGGTTTAGAAAATATTTTTTAATAATTTAATTGAAAAACACTCATTAATCCTAGTCCCACGTCTACTAGCATGAGGGTATTTGTGACAGAAGTGAAAAGAAGCTGTGGTTTTTCTAATCTGACCATCGCAGCAAAGCCACTAACTTCTCCTCGCTGCACTGATGACTTCCGCCGTTTCACTACTTCCTCATAAACACCCCCCCCCCCCGCACTGAGTTGGCCCCGCCCACTCCAGACTAATATCAGCACAAACAAAAAAAAAACAAATATTTTCTTCTTCTTCCTCTGCGGGGATTCAGATTATTCTCAGTTTGATGAGTTCCTTTCGTCTCATAAAACCCAGAGGACGCCGCGTCTCATTGGCTCGTTGAAAAGCCAGCAAGTCATAAATGGGTTAAACCATTTCCTCTGAGAGGAGGGGGGGGGGGGGATTCCCAGCCTCACATGCTGAGTGTGCTCATACCCCAGGGTTTTTTAAATTCCTTCTGTAGCTCTTAATTTATTTATTTATTATTTATTTGTTTACCTCCCACAGTTGAATGAAAACACAAAGACGGTGAACTTTGACCTCTTTACTCCTTTTTACAACTTATTCAGGTTAAACCCAGGTTAGCTGGTCAAGTTTAGCTTAAATAAATGCATTTTCTTGGATTTTTTTTTTTCTACTTAATCTTGCAAATGCTTTTATTTCTTTGATTTTAGCAGGCAGAATATGTTAAGAACTGGTTCTTATTCACAACGTTAGCCCTGGAAAGTACCACAAAACACCTGTAGGGGCTAAAACTAAACATGCTAACATCAGATGCATTAAACAGGAGCGCAAATTAAAGTAAATTAAGTCTTTAGAACATTAAAAACTGTGTTTCTGAAAGACTTGCACCTCTAACTTTTAAGTTTTTTAAAGATTTCTGATAAATCTTCTACTTTTGGCTTTTTCCTTTAGGGGTCGCAGATAAACAATAGTATTTCATAGATGTATTTATAGGACATATATATGTATTTATAGGCCCAGACTGCAGCTCTGTAAAGTGCAGGAACTACGAAGCCGTCAGGAAGAATCGACTCAAACCCAAACGCTGCCTCGTCGACCGCCTTCCGCCGATTCAGACTGGAATGTTTGCTGGTGTCTGCGGCGACCTTTAAGCGACACAGGAAGTAAAGCAGGAGCCTAAAAACGACCAGTACTGAGAACACTGAGCGCTCTCCGAAAGTACAGTGACCTTCTCCAAACACAAGAAGAAGAGGAAACTCTTGTCATTGATCGCAAAACAACAGGAACTTCACTCTGTCACGCCTCCCCCTCAGAGGTTTCTTCAGACCGCCTGGATTTATTTAGATTTTATGGATGTAGACTTGTTAAAAAAAATGTTAAACGAGGGAGTTTTTCTGCTCCTTCTTCCAAGATAACGCTCGCTTTCCATATCTGGCAGTTGTTCGTCGGCCGTTCCGCGGAAATCCTGAGGTTCTACCGCAATGATGCCAAATTCAAAATAGCCGACTTCCTGTTGAGTTGAGCCCATGATTCCGATTGACTTTTTTTTGTTCGTCTCGGGCTATACCACATTTGCGTCAAGTTTCGTGAAATTCCGTGCAAATTAATTTTGGCTAGCTCCATTCACGTTTCACCTTAGGGGGGTGCTATAGAGCCCTGGTGCAACGCATGGGTCCGAGCACTATGACGAAATGACATTTTCGCCACACATGACCTCCGTGACAAGTTTCCGGAGTTTTTATGCTCGTTAACCTGCTCAAAAATGACCAGAAAACCACAGGCTAATATTACCCTAATGCTATATAGCGCTTTTCAAGAACTCAAATCCGCTTAGCATTGAAATTACAATGTTTTATCTTAAAGCAATCCTGTATTTTAGTTTAGTTTCCGCATGATTGCAAAAGTGAAATAACTGCCAGTTGAAGCGTGCGAACTTTTAGACGTCAGAAGTCACGTGAAAATGAGTTTTCTTACGTAGACAAAGTCGCGGTTCTTTCTTTTTTCCCTCTTTAGCGTGTTAGCGGTGACAGGGCTCTGTGCCTGCTGGATACAGTGGAGTTAAAATTAGACTCACACGGCCTCACGCAGAATCTGGGTCATGTTGTTTGATGCTCTCTGTGTGGACTGATGCAGTGACTCTGCTGCTGCTGCTGCTGCTGCTGCAGAGGATTCACCGTGGAGTCAGAAAAACAGAGCTGCGGCTAACTAGCTATTTTCACAAACGGTTAATCGAGGAATTTCCTGTCAGAAAATGTTGATTTATTGTTTCTCAGACCTTTGTCAAACCCTCGGAGTTTACAGAAAATTTCACGACACTACAGCGTATAATTGTGAAGTTATTGGATATATTTAAATATCTTTTTTCCGCCGTTGCACTTTGTAGACGGTCCCTGAGCGTCCCTGACTGCACGTTGAGATGGACGTAGCTTCTCCAGCTCTTTGTTTACGTTTGCTATTATTCAAAATAGGTCTTACATGCGTTTGACAAAAATGTTTCGTTTAAATGTTATTGACAGCGGATGTTCGCGTCTGGGAATATCTTTCTAACGCTACTTAACGTGCAACTTTCAGGTCACGTAGCTTGCGTTCGATGGAAAAAATTAAAACTGAACGCAAACGGCAAACGTAAAACGCTTTGAAAAAAATACGTTAAAACAACGTTTTTAAAGGAAATCGGCTAATTATCGTTATCACCAAAGTCCTCAGAAATATCGAGATTACGCCCACTACTAACAACTACTAACACCACCTGACCAGACTTGATGCTCAGTGTCCTGAGTTGGAGACAGCCTGACATACAGTAAATTAGATATTATTGTTCAAATAAATAAATTTATTTTTGTAAATATCATAACATAATAATATAACATGTTTGGGTCCAGATTTTTTTTGAGCCTAAAATCAGACCGACACTGTAAACACTGACAGACACTCGTCGATTATGATTAATAAGGATTAATTAGGATTATTAAGGATTTAACAAGTGACCCATTTTCTTTACCGCTCGCGTTGTCTCGTGCCTGTCGGCTTCTGTGAAGGAAGGAAACGAAGGCCCATGATGCAACGCCGTGTTCTCGTGGCGTCGATGGTCGGGGGTCGGGTGAAGCGATGGACGCGTGTTGCGGACAGATGGTTCGTTTTTAGCAGCTCAGACTCGGTGATGCTGAAGAAACTGAGAGAATTAACAAGTCTGTGAAGAGCTCTCAATGTCCCCGGGAAACAAAAGACCTGAAGTCTTCTAATCACACAGGATTAAAACGCTTTACAGTTAAATGTTTACCGTCTTTTAGCTTTTACGATCTTACATAAACGTAGCAAAATTCGTCCTGATCCGTTAAGACGTCGCAGAGATATAAACACGTCTGTGCTCTATTTTAAATTGTCACCAAATCCATAATTTGGATCACAGCCATATGAAACTTGGTATTATGGTAGAGTGTACAATTCTGCATACAGATACCAAATTTCGTTCAAATCTGATAATTTTTGACTCGTAGAGACTTTTTTGTTGTTTTTTTTTATTTTGCAGTTTTACCCATTATAATAAATGGGTATTTCTTGTATATTTGATTGTTTTTGTAATGTCATCAGTGTGTGGATTCGTACCAGAATTGAATGGGAGCACACTTGGTTGATTTAGCTACACATCCGTCAGGAAGTTGACATGATTTTCCATAATTTCTATACATTTTTATGACATTTTATGGACCAAAAAGCTTAGAAATATTCAACACATTCATTAATAACAGGAAAAAAACAACGTAAAACACGTAAAAACCTCAATATTGTGGCCGATGGCTAATGTCAAAAGTATAATTATCTCTGAATAGTTTAAAATGTAACTTCCCTTTTCCCAGATGAGTGATATGATGATGTCCGTCTGTCTGCACTGATTTCTGCTTCCTCTTTTGTTTCTTCCTCTTCCTCATCGTCTTCCTCTTTTCTGCCTTTTTATTCCCTAAATTGATATTTTATCGTCTGGCTCAAAACATTGACATTTGCAGCTGAGCGTGAGTTTTGTTTCTGTGACGCTGAAACAGTTCAAAGTGTAGATTTAATGTATATTATATATATCGTCAAGTATCTGCGATGACTTTTCCTGGTTTTAATCAACATTTTTATTACGCGATATGATCGTCTTGCATATATTGATTGTCACAGAATTGTTGTATATCGCGATGTTATTGGTATCGCGATGTTATCGGTATCTCGATGTTATAGATATCGTGATATTACCGGTATTGTGATGTTATAGATATCGTGATATTACCGGTATTGAGATGTTACTGGTATCGTGATGCTATCGGTATCTCGATGTTTCGATATTGTGATATTACCGGTATTGTGATGTTATAGATATCGTGATATTACCGGTATTGTGATGTTATAGATATCGTGATATTACCGGTATTGTGATGTTATAGATATCGTGATATTACCGGTATTGTGATGTTATAGATATCGTGATATTACCGGTATTGTGATGTTATAGATATCGTGATATTACCGGTATTGTGATGCTGTCGGTATCTCGATGTTATAGATATCGTGATATTACCGGTATTGTGATGTTATAGATATCGTGATTTTACCGGTATTGAGATGTTACTGGTATCGTGATGCTATCGGTATCTCGATGTTATCGTTATAGTGATATTACCGGTATTGTGATGTTATAGATATCGTGATATTACCGCTATTGTGATGTTATAGATATCGTGATATTACCAGTATTGTGATGTTATAGATATCGTGATATTACCAGTATTGTGATGTTATAGATATCGTGATATTACCGGTATTGTGATGTTACTGGTATCGTGATGCTATCGGTATCTCGATGTTATCGATATCGTGATATTACCGGTATTGTGAGGTTATAGATATCGTGATATTACCGGTATTGTGATGTTATAGATATCGTGATATTACCGGTATTGTGATGTTATAGATCTCGTTATATTACCGGTATTGTGATGTTATAGATATCGTGATATTACCGGTATTGTGATGCTGTCGGTATCTCGATGTTATAGATATCGTGATATTACCGGTATTGTGATGTTATAGATATCGTGATATTACCGGTATTGAGATGTTACTGGTATCTCGATGCTATCGGTATCTCGATGTTTCGATATCGTGATATTACCGGTATTGTGATGTTATAGATATCGTGATATTACCGGTATTGTGTTGTTATAGATATCGTGATATTACCGGTATTGTGATGTTATAGATATCGTGATGTTACCGGTATTGTGATGTTATAGATATCGTGATATTACCGGTATTGAGATGTTACTGGTATCGTGATGCTATCGGTATCTCGATGTTATCGATATCGTGATATTACCGGTATTGTGATGTTATAGATATCGTGATATTACCGCTATTGTGATGTTATAGATATCGTTATATTACCGGTATTGTGATGTTATAGATATCGTGATATTACCGGTATTGTGATGTTATAGATATCGTGATATTACCGGTATTGTGATGTTATAGATATCGTGATATTACCGGTATTGTGATGTTATAGATATCGTGATATTACCGGTATTGTGATATTACTGGTATCGTGATGCTATCGGTGTCGTGATGCTACCGGTATTGTGATGTTTCCGCTATCGCAATGTTATCGGTATCGGTGATATTAGTGCTATCACGTCTCGTGCCCTCAGTTGTGGCTTTGTGTCTCCGCGTGAAGGAGCCGTTGTTTTGCTTCAATAAGGAAGTTAATCCAGTGAAATGATGTCTCCTCTTGTCACACACAAGCCTCCCTTTGTGTTACTTCCTGTCTCCCACAGACACAACAGCAGACACACATTTGTGCTGCTGCTTATCTCCGGCTTTCACATGTGGGTTAGAAGCTGCTGTTAGAAGCTCGGAGCTTTTCTCTCTGGGAAGATTGACGATGGTTTAGTTTTAATTCTTCCTCCGAGTCGCTGCCGTAAAAATGCTCCACGTCCACGCGACCAAAACCTGACGTCCAGATGGCGACGCGGCGGGAAAGCGGTGAACGCATCAGTCACGTGGGCTCGGATGCCTTTCATTCCCCACTCTCTCTTATTTTCCCAGAACTCCTCCTTTATTGATTTTCCACAGTCGTAGATAACATCTCGTACAAGAGGCCCTTCGTTCTCTTATCTGTGACCTGACCCGGCCTGATAAAACCCCACTGAATGCCTCTGTGTTTAGAGCCAAAATGGCCGCCACCCGGACGTCTGGTTCTTTGTGTGTGTGTTTACATTTAGAACCAACTCTTCTGGCTTTGTGTGTTTAAAGGCATCCATTTAATCTGTTTTTTTACTTTTTTACCAGAAAAACGTGCCGTAAAATGTGATAAAATAAAACCCAACAACATTATAAGTCATAAAATTACATTTATTTTTGTCAGTTTGTCAGGGAAAAAAGTGCTTTTAAGCATATTATCACCTACTATTTTTGAATTGCGTAACTTTTTTTAGACGCCGTATTTATCTCAGGTGTCCACTTAGGGGCGCTAATCATTTTGTCATCATTTAATCATCTTGTGAATCTATTATCTTGGATTTAAATCCGTATTTTCTATGTTTTTAAAGAGCCTTGGGAACGTTTTTTGACATTAATGCGTGTTTGTTGCCTGCATTCTCTTTAGCCACCATCAGGGGGCGACTCTTCGAGGAAATAAATTAGCTTTTAATTTTTTCAATTGCATTTCCGTGGCTAGTTTTTCCGTATTCTCTGGCGTTCGTTTTGTACGTACGATAAAACATGGTGGTGCGGTAGGGGGCGTGGCTTCAGCTTTTTCTACGGTTAATGACGGATCATCAGCCAACGGACGATGGATGTTCGATTTAGCGACAGTCTCTGACGTAAGTGTTGACGTTTGAATCCAACAAATGATATCAAATTAAAGTAATGACCCTGGGAAGAGTCTGACTCTGAACTGAATGACCAGCATGGAATTATGATCTTTTTTAAGCTGAGATTAGGCTTTCAGGGACTGAAACTAAATGTTTGGACGAGCGTCGGTCTGTGAATTTGTCTCAGGCTCATGTGAGATGAACTCGGCCGCTAGATAAAGGCACGATCCTCCTGTTGGTCATTTGTAGCCCCGCCCCTTACACACACACACACACTGGCGAGCCAGCGTCTGGACGGTCGGCCTGTCTGAGCTTCTGTGGTTTAAACAGTTGGACACGGTGTGTGTGTGTGTGTGTGTGTGTGTGTGTGAGACTGTATGTACGCCATCTGGACAGAGAAAACAAAGCTGCTAATGACTCTGCGGGGGTTACTTGTCCCGAGTACCAGCTTAAGTGAAGTCTTTAAAGAACACGATGTTGGACAGAAGGAAGTTTTATTTCATCGTAAACTTTAAAAAAGCTGCAGTAAAAAAATGTTTTTTCCGTTTTATGGAGGAAAGAAAGAAATGTTCGCTCGACGTCCACGTGAACGATCTGCACCACTCTTCAAGAAATGCGGTATATCGCGTCGTACATCTTCGCGAAATGTCGTATAACGTGTCGTACGTTTTCTCACGAAATGCCCTATATCGTGTCGTACATCTTCAGGAAATGTCGTACATCTTCAGGAAATGACGTATATCGTGTCGTACATCTTCACGAAATGTCGTATGTCGTGTCGTACGTCTTCGCGAAATGTCGTATATCGCGTCGTACATCTTCACGAAATGTTGTATATCGCGTCGTACATCTTCACGAAATGTCGTACATCTTCAGGAAATGACGTATATCGTGTCGCACATCTTCACGAAATGTTGTATATCGCGTCGTACATCTTCGCGAAATGTCGTATAACGCGTCGTACGTTTTCTCACGAAATGCCCTATATCGTGTCGTACATCTTCAGGAAATGTCGTACATCTTCAGGAAATGACGTATATCGTGTCGTACATCTTCACGAAATGTCGTATGTCGTGTCGTACGTCTTCGCGAAATGTCGTATATCGCGTCGTACATCTTCACGAAATGTTGTATATCGCGTCGTACATCTTCAGGAAATGTCGTACATCTTCAGGAAATGACGTATATCGTGTCGCACATCTTCACGAAATGTCGTATATCGTGTCGCACATCTTCAGGAAATGTCGTATATCGCATCGTACATCTTCAGGAAATGTCGTATATCGCATCGTACAGCTTCATGAAATGACGTACATCTTCAGGAAATGCCGTATATCGCGTCGTACATCTTTACGAAATGTCGTATATCGTGTCGTACATCTCCACGAAACGTCGTGTATCGCGTCGTACATCTTCACGAAATGTCGTATATCGTGTTGTACAGCTTCATGAAATGTCGTACATCTTCAGGAAATGCCGTATATCGCGTCGTACATCTTTACGAAATGTCGTATATCGTGTCGTACATCTCCACGAAACGTCGTATATCACGTCGTACGTCTTCAGGAAATGTCGTATATATCGTGTTCACTGCGTAGAATAAAACGACTGATTTTACTTCAAAATTATTTATGTGGCCTTTTTAAATAGTTCTGATTAAATCTGTCAAAGAAAAACCCCCCAAATATGCTGTGTTTACTTTTATGCAAATGAAGGAAATCCTGTCATGTGACCACCTGGAACCACAGGAACACATGATATGTGTGAGTAAACATGTGGTTATTCGAAGATAAAAGTTCAATAGATCACAAAAAAAATCAGCTTTATTGGACACATTTATATTTAAATGCTGAATATTATACTTTTATAACTTTAATTTGCACATGTTTTAAATGTAAACAATACCATTTTCCTACCACACACACACACACACACTCACTGGTTGCCGTGGCGATGACGGACCATGTTTTTCTTCTTCTGTGGACTTGTGTGTGTCCTCAACTGCTGCTGCTGCGATGAAGACGACTTCTTTTCTTTTTTTTTCTTTTGTTTTCATCCGCTTCAAAAACAAACCCACCGTGTGAGCTCTGAGTCAGCTGACCCTCACATCCTGCCGCGTGATTGGACCACACGGGGTATGAGGTCCTCGGTCAGCTGACGAGAACCTGAGTCTGTGATTGGAGCAGAGAGAGAGAGAGAGAGAGATTCCCTGAAGCACTTCCTCCTGTAGCCGGGCAGACTCTGTGTGTGTGTGTGTGTGTGTGTTTAAACTCCCATGAGCTCTGAAGGCTCTGAAAACAAGATGTTTACAGACTGTGAAAAGCTAACAATAATCCTGTCGCTGTTCGCTATAAGGTTTTTCCAAATGAGTTTGAGAAGTTCAGAGAATATATTTCCTTGTTTGTGTCTCGGCAGAAGATTAAGATTGGTTTGATCTCTGTTGTAAAGATAGCTCTGCTGATGCTGTTGCTATAGGGTTAGCTTCAAAGACCGGGAAGCAGAGCGACGATATCAAAGCTAACTCCACGAAATAGCATTTCAGTTTGTCTGAAATCACCGGTGTGGTAATATTTTTGCGTTTCCTCGCGGGTTTTGTCAACAACAAGAAAAAACTTGGTGCGTAAACTGCGTTATTAGCGCGTAGCAAAAGCACGGATGTAGCTACGACAACAACTCTGTCATCTTAGACGTAGCTAAAATGACAACTCTGTCATTTGGAGTCCAAGGAAAAGTCCAAAAAATCCGGCTAGCGCTTAAGCGATAACTAGAGCTATAGACGTGTTTGTAGCGTCGGTCATGTGCTACTTTACTGTCACGTCTTCAGGAAATGTCGTATATCGTGTCGCACATCTTCAGGAAATGTCGTATATCTTGTTGTACAACTTCAGGAAATGTATATCGCGTCGTAGATCTTCAGGAAATGTCGTACATCGCGTCGTACATCTTCAGGAAATGTTGAATATCACGTCGTAGATCTTCAGGAAACGTCGCATATCGTGTCGTAGATCTTCAGTAAATGTCATACATCGTGATGTATATCTTACGCAAATGTCGTATATCGTGTCGTACACCGCTCTATGGAACACAGAGCAGGTCACAACGCACAACATGTTTTTTTTAATATATATTTTGGACCAAAACGTTGTATTTTTATCGCACAAATGACAAAAAACGTCCACGTTTTTGCCGCCGTAAGCTAACAACGTCACCCGGTGACGATGTGGACGTTTTTATTGAATCGCCAACTTGTTACGAAGACTCTTTTGAAGAGAATCAACGATTAGGAGAATGGTGACGGCCCTTGTTGTTGTTGTTGTTGTTGTTGCTGCACATGTGGACACTTGGTACTCGGGTCATTATCGGGTCAGATCTGTCCGTCACTCCTTCCTCTTCCTCTTCCTCCTGCGGCGGTTTTCCAGCCAGCCCTGTATCCAATCTTTTGCTCTCCAGGTTGCCATGGAGACGGCTTTGGAAAGTGCTTGGGAACACTGTTACTGTGTGTGTGTGTGTGTGTGTGTGTGTGTGTGTGTGTGTGACGCTCCTTTCATGTTCTTACATCAATAGATCAGAGAAGAGACGCATACTTTAAGTTCACTGCTGCCGATCTGTTATCTATCTTTTAATGTTTTATCCATTTATTGTTTTAATGATTATTCTATTGTTTTAAGAAGCTGAAAAACAAAAATTCAGAAAACTTTTTAAGCTAAACTTCTTTTCAAGTGTTTTATTTCCATGGAAATTTACCCAGAGTGCACCTGTGACACAGACAGAATAAAAGGCCTTGGTTGTAATTTCAGATCTTGCTCGGTCATAAAATCACACACTTTACTCTTTTATCACCGTGTCATTGATTTGCAGTGAAATCGATCTTTAATCGCCCTCGCTAACGGACACTGACCCTCCTCTTCCTCTTCCTCTTCCTCCTCCCCCCTGGTGTTTGATTACCATGGTAACGTGTGAGGCATGCTGGGATTGCTGGATTATTTTTGAAGCTCCACAGGCCCTGAAACAGGAAAAGGTTAACGTATACGCTCAGTGAAGGTGCGTCGTTGTTTACACTTTATAAATTAGCTTTGAGTCTTTGTTTACCTTTAAAAATCGTATCGCTATAACGCCATTTTTGCTAATTCCTATCATGGGAATCGCCATGAATGAGGAAAATGTCGTTAAGCCCAGTGTTTGTTTTCATTTCACTGTATATTTTAAAGTTGACAAACTGTCGTGACCAAAATCGCATAATAAATCAAGAAACGAGGACATTAGCGCACAAATTAGCGACTCATTTACAGCCACGTCCGTATCTTTCGAAGTGAATCACGACCAAAAATGTATTTTTGTGTAAGTTATTTTCAATGTTAACGCTTAAAAGGGGACCCTAAAAAAATGAACCACGACCGATTTTTGGGTCCTGACCCAGACTTTGGGAACCACTGGTCCAAAAATCCCTCCGGTATCGTAAACCAAATCGCAATTTACAATAGAAGACGTTCTTCAACCCAGGATGGCGGCCTTCCTGTAAGACTTGCACTAAAGTCGTCATTGACTTTTTGGACCGTCCTCGCACGATAAACGCATGAGCCAACTTTCGTTCATGTACGTGAAAAACATTTGTAAAAAATTCACCTCACGAAAGCGTTTTTTTGTCATATTCGTCGGCCCCTCCCACTTCCAATTTCCCCCGCTTTTTCACCGTACGACTTTTGTTTGTAAATTCACGCTCCAGGATTGACGCGGTCGGTGAAATCCGTGAGTTTTGGGCTGTGGGAAAGCCCTCAAAAACACGATTAATTTAAGGGAAATTATGTCCCTTAATGCTAACCGTAAACGACGTCTCCGAGTGATTCAACAGGGATTTTGTTGCCCCCCGGGGGCCGTTTTCTTTAAATTTAGTACTCATAAAATATTGATCCATGTTTCTCAAATCTGGAATATGATGTCTTGTTTTGTCCAGAAATAAAAAAAAATCTTTATTTTATTGAGCAAAGAAACCAGAAAAATCAACAAAATTAGTTTTAACTATTGGGATGAAGTTAGTTATGGACTAATCGAGTAAGTGTTTCATTTTTAATCCAGACTTAGTAAGTTTTCTCTGAATGATCTACAAATAATCCAGCTTAAAGTCGGTAAATCTTGTGATATTTGATTTCGTCTCGTCGTTTTAAACCTGAACATCTGAAGCGTCTGTGATTCACTGACGTATCGAGTCGTCCTTGTCGTCGTGCTGTGCATCATTTAACCTTCACACGGACGTTTTTCCTGATCTGTCCACCAGCTTTTCTGCCCCCCCCGCCCAACCCCCCCCCCCCCCCGATCCCCCATAATTCCTTGCCTGTCTCCCGTCACAGTAACTCATTTGTCTGGAGGACACATGGACGTGACTTCCTGTGGCCGTCGCTCGTTTTCTTTTTCCAACGTTGGCGCCGCGTCGTAGCTACGGACGTCCCTCGCTGTAGGTTGAGTGTTTATGCTGCTGTGGTCTATATTTAGCGCGGCAGCACAGATGGATTGTGGGTCAGCATGTTGAGGTGAAGGAGGGGCCTCGTGGAGCCGAGTCCACTTATTACCAATGTTATTATTAGAGTCTTGTCATTGGACTTTTCCGACGTGTTCGTTGAACTCGTCTCGGAGCGACGGCAACGACGCTAAACATCGAAAAATACGTTATAAATAGAGCGTAAACAAAGCAACAGACGGTTGACGGGTGGATGTTTGAGTTTGTCGAGTTGGAATTGTGCCGTAAATCAGTCTATTTTTCCCTTCCAATAACGTCATAAATCTTACAAGTTGGCGGTAATTTACGATATCGGAGCCCAAGTGATGCTATCTAATTGTCGGTCGTGTACAGTGAGGTGTTGTTGGACCGTGCTAACCGCTAATCTGAGCCAAACCAGCCTCTGTGTGGTGACTGTTGACTTTAGGCTTTGACTTAATGACTCTTTCACGCCTCATAATCCCAGAGCTTAAAGAAGCAGCGTTTGTTGTTGCTGTTTTTCCAGTTTCGGCCGCCGCTCCGACTCGGGTTCGTCAGTGCGGCCGTGAAAGAGAAACGCGGCAGCGTCTTAATTCTTTGTTTTTGAATCGCGCACAAAGGCCTTTTTTCACGACGCTGAGGCCGTTTGAATGTGAACTTACTGTTGTTTTTATGTCGGAGCCACAGAGGTGGAGACGTTAGAAAATGGAGGCCTTTGTTGTGATGTGACACAGCTTTACTGGCTGTTAAATTCACTTTTATCTTTTATTCACCTCAGTTTGTCCATGAATGAGTCGCATGTCGACAGGTAGCTGGAGAAACATCGGGAAATTAGTTTTTAACTCTTTAACGACATGAAACTAATCAGAAATGCTGTTTTTGTGCCAAACACACCAAACCCCATTGGATTTCTTGAGATTCCTCATTGAATATCTACTACGAACACTGGTTTTCATTGAATTTAAAGTCTTTTAAAAATAATTTATAGCTGATCTACAGTTCGGCATCCTTTTCTTGCCCTTGTTGTGATTTTAAAGGAGCAAATGTGTCAATGTTTTCTGGACGTAAAGCAGAAATGCTGTTTTTGTGCCAAACACACCAAACCGCATTGAATTTCTTCATATTTTTATTCCTCATTGTATGTCCAATGTAGATACTGATTTTTAATGACCATAAAGTCTTTTTTAAGTGATCTTTAGCTGATCTACAATTCGGCATCATTCGCTTGACCTCGATGTGTTGTTTTGAAGTAAAATAGCTGAATAACATGACTTTAAACTGACAAACCTCAGTCTTTTATTGTTTCGTCAAATTGTAGAGGAAAAACTTGTGGGATTTGTGTTTTCCTTCCCTCATCTTTTAGCTTTCTTTCTCCATCTTCACCCCTCCATAGAAGCACATTTTCAAATGTTTTCTGGACATAAACGGCCCGTACGAGATCAGAAATGCTGTTTTTGTGCCAAACGCACCAAACCCCATTGGATTTCTTGATATTAGAATAGATTCCTCATTAAATATCTACTATTAACACTGGTTTTCATTGAATTTAAAGCCTTTTCAAATGATTTGTTGCTGATCTACAGTTCGGCGTCATTTGCTTTCCCTTGTTGTGATTTTAAAGGTGTTTTAAAGTAAAATAGCCGAATAACGTGGCTTTAAACTGACAAACGTGGACTTAAACCAAACGCACCAAACCCCATTGGATTTCTTGACATTTTTAGCGATTCCCCGTTGCGTGCGTTATGCGAAAACACGGTTTTGAGTTTCCTTTGAGACTTTTTAAGTGATTTTTCAGCTGATCTACAATTCGGCACAACTTCCTTTTGCCGTTGTCGTGAATTTAAAGGCGTCGTGCCAGTGCTCTGAAGTTTTTCGGGATTCTCTTATTTCAGGATGTTTATTGTTTTACAATTTAAAGTGTTGTCTTTTGCTTTGTCAAGCACTTGCTTGTGTTTAAATGTGAACCTGAGACCTCTTGTCCAACAGAGACCCAGTGTTATCCACTCCTCAGTGGAACATTCCCCCCTCTGTTACAGCTGTGTGTGTTTTCTCTCTGGCGGTTTCTAAAGCATCTCCGTCTTAATTAAGCGCGCCTCACCCTTTTATTACGGGCCTCGCTGTGAACGCGAAAAAACCCTTCTTCAGACCTCGCTCCCTCGCCGTCTCGGGGCGCCCTATATTTACCCTCCCGCAGAACCCCCTCATTTACTCTCACGGGGCCTTTTGAAGAGGTGATAAAAATGCCAGTGTAGAAAGTTCCAGTGGTTTGGATATCGCCCTGCCCATGGGCACGGTTATCATCTCTCAGGGAGAAAACACCAACTCATTAGGGTAAAAATAAAAGCAGTGACTGCGCTCTTTGCTGCAGCTTCCTGTCGCTCGCTGCAGAGGTGAACGCGGTCCAGACTCCGGCTTTAAATAACACACAAGGATTTTTTTCCTCTTCTTGAAAAAAAAAAGAAGCTTGGCACAGTTTCCCAGCTCTTTGAAGATCATCCTCATCCTCCTCCTCCTCCTCCCTTCTTTCCAGCCTTCCTTCCGCCCCTGTAAAGTTGTGAGGATTTGGCTCCGTGTGCCTCTTCTGAACACTGCAGTGTCCTGTTCAGGGTCTATCAAAGGGCCCGAGTCATCGCCCAGACTTCACCGACCTGCCCGTGTCCGAAGAAGCTGCTTTTAGTCCGTTAACGAAGGGCGCTTTCACACCTACAGATCGATTGCTTTGGTCTGCACCAGTCAGAAAAAATGTTACAATGTAGCAATAGATCGATTGCCTTGGTCTGCACCAGTCGGAAAAAATGTTACAATGTAGCAATAGATCGATTGCTTTGGTCTGCACCAGTCAGAATTTTTTTTACAATGTAGCAATATATCGATTGCTTTGGTCTGCACCAGTCAGAAAAAATGTTACAATGTAGCAATAGATCGATTGCCTTGGTCTGCACCAGTCAGAAAAAATGTTACAATGTAGCAATATATCGATTGCTTTGGTCTGCAACAGTCAGAAATTTTTTTACAATGTAGCAATAGATCGATTGCTTTGGTCTGCACCAGTCAGAATTTTTTTTACAATGTAGCAATATATCGATTGCTTTGGTCTGCACCAGTCAGAAAAAATGTTACAATGTAGCAATAGATTGATTGCCTTGGTCTGCACCAGTCAGAAAAAATGTTACAATGTAGCAATAGATCGATTGCCTTGGTCTGCACCAGTCAGAAAAAATGTTACAATGTAGCAATAGATCGATTGCTTTGGTCTGCACCAGTCAGAATTTTTTTTACAATGTAGCAATATATCGATTGCTTTGGTCTGCACCAGTCAGAAATAATGTTACAATGTAGCAATAGATCGATTGCTTTGGTCTGCACCAGTCAGAAAAAATGTTACAGTGTAGCAGTAGATCGATTGCTTTGGTCTGCACCAGTCAGAATTTTTTTTTACAATGTAGCAATAGATCGATTGCTTTGGTCTGCACCAGTCAGAAAAAATGTTACAATGCAGCAATATATCGATTGCTTTGGTCTGCACCAGTCAGAAAAAATGTTACAATGTAGCAATAGATCGATTGCTTTGGTCTGCACCAGTCAGAAAAAATGTTACAGTGTAGCAGTAGATCGATTGCTTTGGTCTGCACCAGTCAGAATTTTTTTTTACAATGTAGCAATAGATCGATTGCTTTGGTCTGCACCAGTCAGAAAAAATGTTACAATGTAGCAATAGATGGATTGCTTTGGTCTGACAAACACTGATCAACGTTTTTTTTTAAATTTTCTGACGTTTTATGGACCAAACGATTCATCGAGAAAATAATCGACAGATTAATCTATTACGAAAACAAACATTTGTGTGTGTGTGTGTGTGTGTGTGTGTGTGTGTGTGTGTGTGTGTGTGTGTGTGTGTGTGTGTGTGTGTGTGTGTGTGTGTGTGTGTGTGTGTGTGTGTGTGTGTGTGTGTGTGTGTGTGTGTGTGTGTGTGTGTGTGTGTGTGTGTGTGTGTGTGTGTGTGTGTGTGTGTGTGTGTGTGTGTGTGTGTGTGTGTGTGTGTGTGTGTGTGTGTGTGTGTGTGTGTGTGTGTGTTGAAGTGAATCTTTTGGACAACAATCATCTGTGCAGTGATGAAAAAGCGCTGATGCAGTGGTTTGTTGGCCTGGTTATACGTGATATCCATATCACTGATGGTCATTCCTTCCTGTGAGTCTAAAAATGGCGCCGTAGCCTCTATAGCCCATTACGTGATGGAAAGTTGTACCAGTGCCCAGAATGTAGAATGTAGCCCCCTTTACTACGACTAGATCTGATTACAGCAGCTATACACTGCTCTCTCTCTCTCGCTCTCTCTCCCCGTCACTGTTTCTCTTCTTATTTCTCACCCATTTTTTGCATCTCTGGACATTTATAACTCACAAAGATCCTGCCTAATAATCACAACTCCCTCTGTATATCCACAGAAATCAAATATTTCGAAGAGGAGACACAAAAAATGCTGTATATTTGGACGTTTTTGAGCAAAAATGCACTTGCTGTGCATGTGATGCATTCAAGAGACCTCGTAAATGTCATCACTTTTTCAAACACCCATAAAGTCCACTGACTAAATGCTTTCTGCTGCCACCTTGTGGTAATAGATGCGCCACAAATTAGGTCATCATTAGTCATTAGTAATCATCAATTACAAATATTTGTTTTGGTATGTTTTTTAATATCTTACGAATAGTCAAAGTAACAATTTTTTGTCCTCATAAACCTAATAAATGTTTGTTATTTTGATTTTTTGCATCATTTTTTAAACGTATCACAGTGTAAGCTTTGCTCTCGGGATCCCCCTACAGTTGTGAAGGGGTGCCTCTTTCAGATGTTGTTTATTTACCATTTCTACTGAAAATACTCCAGAAAATACTGAACCAAACACTGTTAGCTGTGTCAGTATAATTCCAGATTTATCTTCTGGTGTTTGTGAGTTTATCAGCGTCGGAGCAGACACTGCTGTAGTTTTCCAGCCGGAGCTCGTGGATCAATAGAGGTTTAAAATTCCTGGTCCGTGTCGCTCCCTCCAGAGTCCAGACCATGTTTTCTTGGCCTACTTACACTGAGCTCCCTGTTTGTTCACTCAGTCACAGCGAAGCAGCCAACGGCACAAACTCGGCCTTTATCCCTTTAGTAAAGGATCTTTTTCTGATATTATCCCTCAAGCTTAAATGTCACACAGTGTGCGTGTGCTTTAACGTCTCGACTTTGACTCCGACTAAGTCCGTAAACCTCAAAAAACGACGATGCAGAGTCGACAAAAGTGGACACAATGGACGAAGACGAGCGCTCGTGTGTCTGTCCTTTGAATTTTAAGGGAGTTTGTCCTGGAAAGTCCTTGAATTTGACGTCGACCAAGGTGTGCTGGTTTTTTCCTGGTTTTTCAAACGTGGCTCAACACAACAGTGCGAGCTCTTAGAATGAAGTGTGTGTGTGCGTGCGTGTGCGTGTGTGTGTGTGTGCGTGTGTGTGTGTGCATGTGTGTGGATCAGCTGCCTCTGCTTGTCTGCTTCATACCATCCCTCTGTGTCTGATGTGTGAACAGTGGAAACGCTGCAGGCTCTGCTCTCAAAGCCAAATCTGTCACTGAACGCCTGGACGCTCTAGTTAGTATTTGTGCAATTTTTTTATTTGCCGAGGAGAATCCTGCTCTCTTCAGAGCGCCCTCTGCTGGATAGCTAAGGGGAACTACTTCAAATAGTCTATGAGGCTGCAGCATGCGTTACAGCTCGTACGTGAACTCTACCACCTTGCATTTGAAAAAAAGTGACAGCGTAATGAGTATAGGAGCCAAACTGAAGTCATCTTTCCGGAATAAAGTCGTAATATGAGGATAAAGTCGTAAACCTTCAAGAATGAAGTCATAAACTTTTGAGAATAAAGTCACAATCTTTTGAGAATAATGTTGTAAGATTTCTAGAATAAAGTCGTAATATGAGAATGAAGTCGTAAACTTTCTAGAATAAAGTCGTAATATGAGAATAAAGTCGTAAACTTTCTAGAATAAAGTTGTAAACTTTCTAGAATATAGTCGTAATATGAGAATGAAGTCGTAAACATTCTAGACTAAAGTCGTAATATGAGAATAAAGTCGTAAACTTTCTAGAATATAGTCGTAATATGAGAATGAAGTCGTAAACATTCTAGAATAATGTCCTTATATGAGAATAAAGTCGTAAACTTTCTAGAATAAAGTCGTAATATGAGAATAAAGTCGTAAACTTTCTATAGTAAAGTCGTAATATGAGAATAAAGTCGTAAACTTTTTAGAATGAAGTCGTAATATGAGAATAAAGTCGTAAACTTTCTATAGTAAAGTCGTAATATGAGAATAAAGTCATAAACTTTCTAGAATAAAGTCGTAATATGAGAATAAAGTTGTAAACTTTCGAGAATAAAGTCGTAATATGAGAATAATTGTAATGAATGGAGAACAATGCAGAGTCCTTTAAGGACAACTGTGTGTGTGTGTTCCTATTTGTGTGTCTTTGTGAGGACCATCAAACCCTTTAAAACCAGTTGCATTGAGGACTTTATTTAAAAGTGCTTTTTTTCTTAGTTTCAGGGTTAGCATTAGGTTTATGTTGAGGGTTAACGTTAGGCATTTAGTTTAGTGATGTGTCCTCATTATGGGTGCTGTACAAACGTGTGTGTGTGTGTGTGTGTGTGTGTGTGTGTGTGTGTGTGTGTGTGTGTGTGTTTGTTTACCAAAGCTTGCACCTGGCTTCTTGTCTTTGCCCCAAAGCTTCAGAGAGAGAGAGGTGCAATAAAGACGTCCTTGTCCCAAAAAAACCCCAACAGACACACACACACACACACACACACACACACACACACACACACACACACACACACACACACACACACACTGAGCCGAGCACATGTCCAGATTTAGGTTAAACACACACTGTATGTGAGTGTATAACAGATTATTATGTGAAAGTACACATTACATGTTTAAGTGTAGCGTACTGTAAATATGTGTGAGTGTGTGTGTGTGTGTGTGTGTGTGTGTGTGTGTGTGTGTGTGTGTGTTCAGGATGACTCCACTCCCCTGGCATTTCCTCAGGGGGAAGAAGCTCCGCTCCCGTCTTTCCTTCTTCTTTTCCTCATCCTGGTTATCTGGCCATCTTCTACACACACACACACACACACACACACACACACACACACACACACACACACACACACACACACACACACACACACACACACACACACACACACACACACACACACACACACACACACCTGTCATTAACATGAATCGCTGGTCGTTAAACTTTCTCCTCCGTCGCTAATTATCTACGAACACTGACCTCATTTTAGCCCCTAAATCCTCACGTCTCTATCGTTCTCCGGAGCTTCCGGGTTTTCCTGGCAGCCTTGTGGGAAAAAAAAAAAAGTACGGAAAATGGATTTTTCCAGATCGTGATATGGTAATATGACGCTAACGAGGTTAAAAGTAAAAATGTATAGCAAGTTTAACCAAATTGTGGGAGATTCTATGTTTTAACCAAATATTTTTTTATTTTCTACAATTTTTTTTACGCATTCTTTGACTAAATTTGTTAATTTATTGTTAAAATTATGAACTAAACATTTGTAGATTCCGTCCAAGAAAATTTATGTCATTTTATTTCTATTTTATATGCATTTTAAATGAATTTGTCAACTTAATTTATGGAGAATCTACATCCGTTTTTTTTTTTTATTATCAAATTTTATATTTACTTTAACGTGAAATTGGAAACCAAATTTGGACAAACATTCACAGAGATTGTGTCGAAGTAAATTCCACACAAATCTTGGTCGTTAATAGCGGCAGTGCCCCCTGCTGCTGAATAATGAGCACTGCACGCGGTAGTTTAGGTTTTTAGTTTGCTTATCGATAACAGGGGGCGCTGTTCCCTCTTTTGACAATTTAGCGTTGGATGCTATTCATTGAGCTACTTTACACGTACAGTCTTGCTTCAAACTACACAATTCCTGTTTGCGTAATAACGCAATAACTAAACAGTCGCTTTGTTATTGTGTTGTTTGTGTTTATTGTCCACGTTGCGTTTGTTAATTAATCTCAGGTCGTCTCGACGGCGCGATCGCGTGTTTTTAATAATCTGCTCCATGTTCTGTTTAATCCTGTAGAGATTTTGTCTCGCGGCTCTTTTTAAACGTCTGTTTCTGTTGTTGTGAAGTTAAATATTCTGTTTAAATGACTGACGGTTTGAGACGAAGCAGATATTATTCACTTCAGTGTGTCCACATTAGTGTGTCTTTATTGTCCAGGTGTGTGTGTGTGTCCGTGTGTGTTTGTGTGTGTGTCCGTGTGTGTGCGTATGTCTGCGTCTCGTTCCTGAACAAAGAAACCAGAGTAGATGATGTCATCTTTCAACCATTGTGTGTGTGTGTGTGTGTGTGTACATGTCTGTAGTCGACCGTTCTTTGTGAGGACGTTTTTGTTGATTTAAAGTGTTTTTTTAAAGCATTAACGCTTGGTTTTAAGTGTCAGACTTGTGTTTACATGAGGTTAAAGGTCAGGATTAGCCGTTTAGTCGCGATGGTTAAGATGCTACGGAGTGTATTATGTCTGAGTGTGTGTGTGTCTGTGTGTGTGTGTGTGTGTGTGTGTGTGTGTGTGTGTGTCGGCAGCTGGGGGGATTCTGTAATTATTACAGTCTGCGTTCTGAGGTCACCTTTCTTTCACACACACACACACACACACACACACACACACACACACACAAGACGTCAGCATCGTCTCGATTCATGTAAATCATCACGAGAAATGTTTTCCTTCAGGATGAAAAACGAGCGGTAAACACTCGTTCTACAGCTGAGGACACACACACACACACACATGCTGGTTTTGCACTCTTTGTGTGGACACTCATTGGCCTTAACCATCACAACCGAACGCCTAACCCCTAAAACCAGGTCTCACGGTCTCCGACCCGTAATCCACGTCCTAGTCCCTCGCTGTGGTTATGGCTAAGGTTAGCGAGCGATGGTGGCCCAGTGGCTAGAGCGAAGGTTGTGGGTTTGATTCCCAGCAAAAACACAAAACCACCCACAAACACCGTCGCGTAAAAAGCAGCTTCGAGTGCTCGTAAATACGATATTTACCATCGTCCCCGTTAGAGATGAGGTTTCCACTCCAACGAATGGTGGTCAATGCAGAGTCCTGACGAGAGTAGCTGTGCAAACCTGTGTGTGTGTGTGTTAATTTATCAGCATCATGTCATGATGTCATCACTCGAGTCCATAAAGCAGATCCTATATGAAAACCCAGCCTCAGGCTTTGTCTGTGTGTGTCTGTGTGTGTCTGTGTGTGTCTGTGTGTGTGTGTGTGTGTGTGTGTGTGTGTGTGTGTGTGTGTGTCAGTCATGTGATACAAAAGCATGACTCAGCAGTTTCTACAGTTTCTAAAGATGGAGGCTACAGTATTAAGGAGGTCGGGCGTCTTAAAGGGATAAAGGGACATTCAGTGTGTTTTCAGTCACTTTACCTCTGCTTATGTGGGCTTGTTTGCCTGGTTAAGACCTGATTCTAAGGTTAGGGTTAAGATAAGGTTTAAGTTAAGTGTTTCTTAAACTTTTTACACCATGTGTCGCCTGAGAAATGTCAAGTTCATTAGAAATGAGGTTCTGCCTCATCTAATTTGTCATTTCTCAGGTGGTACATGGTGTAAAAAGTCTGAGAAACACTTAACTTGAACCTTATCTTAACCCTAGGTCTAACCCTAAAACCAGGTCCTCGGATGTGAGGTTCTGCCTCATCTAATTTGATATTTTTCAGGCAGTACGTGGTTCAAAAAGTTTGAGAAACACTTAACTTGAACCTTATCCTAACCCTAACCCAAAAACCAGGTCAGTAGAAATTAGGTTCTGCCTCATTTAATTGTACTTTTCTCAAGTGGAACGTGGTGTAAAAAGTTTGAGAAACACTTAACTTAAACCTTATCCTAATCCTAAAAACCAGTTCCTCAGATATGATGTTCTGCCTCATCTAATTTGACATTTCTCAGGCGGTACGTGGTGTAAAAAGTTTGAGAAACACTTGACTTAAACCTTATCTTAACCCTAACCCTAACCCTAAAACCAGGTCATTGGTAATGAGGTTCCGCCTCATCTAATTTGACATTTCTCAGGTGGTACATGGTGTAAAATGTTTGAGAAACACTTGACTTAAACCTTATCTTAACCCTAACACCAGGTTCTTAGATATGAGGTTCTGCCTCATATCTAAGGACCAGGTTTTGGTCTCCATGACGACTTCTGGTCCTGACGATGTGACCGTGTTTATGCCAGGAAAAAAAAAAAGGTCCTTAAGAGTTCACAAATACAAGAACACACACACACACACACACACACTTGTCCCCTGTGGCTGAACCATCATCATCATCATCATCATCATCATGATGTTGGCTCAGGTGTCGCAGTCTCGCCGCACACAAAGGAAACCTGATCACGTGACGCACACACACACACACACACACAGGTTTAAATACAAACATGATGCAGACAGATGAAGTGTGTTGTTGTTGTTGTTGTTGTTGTTGTGTTCAGAGGTCAAACCGCACCGTCTGGTGTTTTTAAAAACAAACCCTACGACTGCTGCTGACTCGTTTTCTTACTTTGGAGTCAAACCTGGGGAATTGGAAAAGTTTTTCTATCGTGAAGTCGTGTTTTTTGGAACCCAAATTACGTTTTATATATCGGGCAATCGAAGAGTGTTTGCTGGTATTGTGTCTACGTTGTGTTGACGTGGTCGAGGTCTACTCTATAAATAATAATAATAATAATAATAATGTCAACCATTGCTCACGTCGCTCTTCTTCTGCTTCTTCTTTCTCCAGGGTCGACATGTCAAGACGGGACAGTTGGCGGCCATCAAGGTCATGGACGTCACAGAGGTCAGTCGGTCCCTGTATATATATATATAATATAGTGATCAACAATATATATATATATTGTTGATCACTGAATCGTCCTTTTGTGATGTTATTGGTATCGTATCGTGAGGTCATCGCATGACTCCCAGCCTTAACCATTCGTATATACGGTATAAATACATTTTTGAGCAGGTTTCGAGATGCATTCAAGGACCCCGGTAAATCTCCCCCCATGAAAACACGGCTTTTTTCGCGGCTCCGAGTTTGATCCCGAGCTTACTTTCGTCTGCGTCGCAGATGAAGTCGGCGCTAATGTTTTATTCAAGCGCTCAGTGAAACCGTCGACACCAAAACAAACAGTCACTCTCACTCTCTCTGGCTGCTCTTACATACAAACATCACCGTTTCCAAACATCTCATTCATGCATTATAGATTTTTTTTTTTTCCCCTTATTTGGATAAAGTTAAAGTTTGCGTTCGCAGCTCTACACGTTTTAATTTCCCTGAGAGCAGATGGAGAAGCACATGTATGCATGTGTGTTTCCAGTTTCCACACAGTTGACAGAAACACCCACGGGGCAGTTTCTGTAATCGGAGCCTGTTGTTTCTCGGTCGCATAGAAATTCCTGGTAGTTTTAACAGAGTTTAACTGTGTCTCAACTCCACGGATAATAGTTTCTCCCCCGTCGTCGTCTTCATCTTCGTCGTTGTGGTGTTTTTTCTCTTTTGTTTGACTCGACCACTGAATGAACAGCGAAGTGAGACAATGACCGAAGTATTCGCAGACGCATATTTGGGTTCGCGCGAGCGTTTCCTGCCCAGACGCCGCAGAGGAGGAGGAGGAGGAGGAGGAGGAAGGAGTGGATCATCGAGGCCGACATTTAAAATCTTTGGGTTAACCGTTGAAGATGATTACGCTGTCGCTTTCACACGCCTCACGACCCCGTTTCTATATTTAAATCCCCGGCAACAGCAACGTTTAGAGCAAAAATGCAGCGTCAAATATTCGAAATACTGATAAATCAGTCCACAAATATAAATTTAAGTGTCTGCCCATATCAATATCAGTCCGATACAGTCATTTTAGACCTTTTATATCCGTGTCCATTGATTTTGACCAGGACCGATACCAATACTGTGTATTATATTGGCTTATCCATTATACAATAATCTATTTAAAGTGTTCAATAATCCTACTTTTTTTTACCCCATTGATTTGAGCTGAATCTATAAAAATTAGGAATGGCACGATACCACTTTCTCCAAAGTCTGATATCGATATCACAAATTTAAATATCTGTGTGATATTTCATCCAGTGATTTTGACCTCGACCAATACCAATACTGGCTATTATATTGGCTCATCCCTACCCAAAATGGTAAAATTATCTACTTAAAGTGTGAGGTAATCTTGATATATTGGTATCGGTATCGCAGAACTACAGAATCCTACTTTTTTTCTATTTTTACCCCATTGGTTTGAGCTCAATCTCTGAAATTAGCAATGGCACGATACCACTTTTTCAACTCTGATATTGATACCACAAATGTAAGTATTTGCCTATACCAATATTAGTCCGATACCTTTTAATTATCTGTCTGATATCCAATCCAGTGGTTTTGACCAGGATCAATACCAATATTGGCTATTATATTGGCTTATCCCTACAAAAAAAATCATAAAATAATCTACTTAGTGTGTTAAATAAATAGATAATCTGTGATATATTGGTATCTGTATCATGGAACCACAGAATCCTACTGTTCTTCTGTATTTACCCCTTTGGTTTGAGCTGAAACTGTAAAAATTAGGAATGGCATGATATCACTTTTTCAAGTCTGATATATTATTGATACCATAAAATGCAAGTATCTGCCGATACCAATATCGGTACAATCTAGTAATTTTAGATCCGTGATTTAGCCGATATGCTGATATATCAGGAGAGCTTGGGCCAATAATCGGCAGATCTTGGTGTGTTTGCTGATAACCGACAAAGCCGATATCTGCTTCTACCGTCTAAAATATCGTGGATCCCTGTATCCGCCGATATTTGATCCAGTGATTTTTGACCTGTATCGGTCTAAGACACTGAGTATCTTATCATATCGACTAATTTCTTATAAAAATCATGAAATAATCAACTTGACTTCCTGTTTTTAGGATTAGTTGTGTAAAATAAGTAGATAATCTGTCATTATTAGGCAGGAGGAACTGTTTCCAACACATATCTGTATCGGCTATTAGCCGCGGCACTCTTGATATATCGGCAATTCGGTGTATCTGATATCGGTCCCAATATTAAAACCTGTGACTTCATCCAGTCGAACGAAGGAAGGAAGGAAGTTAAAGAAGTGAGCGGTGGGAAAATCTGTGGGTGTTAGGATGCTGAATCACGCCGACGGTCGCCGCTAATCAGTCAATATCGATGAGTCATGATTCATTCATTTTCCCGCCTTGGGAGTTTACGAAGAAGTCAAATATCTTAAAATGACAAATAATCCAGGAATTCCGAGTGACCTGAGCTGAGCTGAGCCGTCTCTGGCAGAGAACCAGACACGTTTAACAAAAGGTAATCTGAGATTGAGGAGCGAGCCTGAGGGGCACGAGTCTCTTATTTCCAGCTGTGGAGATTAAAACACGAGGCAGAATCTGAACACACGCACACACACACACACGCACACACACGTGGGGAGTAATTCAAAACATGACGGTTGGTTTTTTTCCTTAAACAAACAAAGTCAGAGTCGGTCCGTCTGGACGTTTGCCAACGGTGACAGTTGAGAAGAGGAAGTCGTTTAGAGACGGAAAAACTTGAGATTTGAAAACACTCACACACGCGTCTCAAAACTGTGTGTGTGTTTTTGTGTGTCGTACGTGTGCGTGACCACTCTCTGGTCTCCGTGTCCATATGTGCTCTGACCCACATCCCACTTCCTGTTCCACATCCAGAGCAGCAGAGTACACACACACACACACACACACACCCGGTGGACGTGGAGGGAAGTGCACGTGTTGTAAATTTACGATCCTAATCTGGCAGCATTAAATCTACACGTGGCGATGCATAAATCACTTTAACGTCACCGTCGCTGCTCTGTTGAGTTTAAAGCCTGATTTATGTTTGCGGTGTCGAGGCTTCACTGTAAGATAACATATAATAATCCGCATATTTTATAACGTGTGCTTTGATTCAAGTTGTTGTTTTTACTGCCGCTCAAGTTCGACAGCTTTGTTTTATGTTTTATAGTCCATTTAGTCCAATTAAAACAACGCTTTTGAAGAATTTAAGTAGAAATAAAATACTTAAATAATCGCATTTTATCTAAACGTGTGCTGATGTTCTCAAATGTCTCGTCTTTGTCCACAAACCAAAAAGGATTCAGTTTTAATGATTATATAATCGATTAATAATCAGTTTAGACAGTTCATGCTAATGCTAACGTTTTCCAAAATTAGCATTTTAGGGCTCCAAAAACACCTGTTCCTCATGGATAAAAAGCCGATACGATACTGAAACCTTTTTTCTTGTATGTACGGACCCTCAAACTCTTGCGTAAAAAAGCTACTAGCAATTTGCGCTCCTGTAGCACCCGTTGGAGTTGAAGCAGAGATGCTAGGCAGGAATTAGCAGAAAAAAATACGGCCAAAATTCTACAGCAGTTCTACTATAGACGATTTGTGTCTTTTTTAAAAATGTAAACGCTCGTGTCGTCTGCGTATTTGTTGTCCACAAACCAGAAATGAGACAATCGTGAAGAAAACTTAGCGTCACAATCGTAAAGCCAATGGTTTTGAGCAACGACAGAAGATAAGATACGATAAGATCTTCTGATACAACACTTTAATGTCGAAAACATATTTTCCCGGTCGCCTGTTAGAGATATAGATGGATACCTTGACCTCCCTCGACCTCCATCAGACTCTCCCTCCTACTCCCGCTTCCATTTTTCCATTATGTTTCCACTTTGCGGCTCTGCTCACGTTGTGTTCAGCAGCAGCAGCAGCAGCAGCAGCAGCAGCAGCAGCAGCAGCAGCAGCAACAGCAGCAGCAGCAGCAGCAACATGGCTGCCACTGTGTCTCCCCACCATTTCATACCCAGGAATGATAATGAGTAGCTTCAGGACGCCTTGTTTTGAGTGACTGACTGTGAATTTATGGTTCAGGAAAAGTCAGACAGATGGAGAAGGATAAGATGCATGGACACATGGTCTGAAAAGTCATTACAGCAGATGATGATGATGATGATGATGGAAAGTGACGGTGCAAGGACGAGAGGGACGGCGACATACAAGGACGGCGCGCAAACAGTATTGAGCGAACGAGACCTAATGGACATTTGAAAGGGATCGAAGGGATGATGTCACCGTCTACCAGCCCGATTTTTTTCACCGACAACTTGTCTGCTCACATACTCTATATCACAAACACACACACAGGTTTGCACATCGACTTCCATTCTTTTGGACAGTCTAACCAAAGCGTCATCCTTGAATCTTAAACTCAACCAGTTCCTCAGAAACGACGTCCAAGGTTTTGACCTCCATGAGGACTACTGGTCCTGATTAGGTCACTATTCATGACAGAAAAGGTCCTCAAGAGGTAACAAGGACGACACTGAACAACATAGTATAACGCAACGTTAGCCAAAACCATCGTAAGACATTGTACGTCATGGGCCCTCTACTGGATTGAAGGGGTACTAGTTCCGTAGGCGCCGGGTGGCCTGAAAAGTTCCTCGGCCGACTTAGAAGGAGTGATGCCAGAGCAACGGATCTTGGCGAACGCTAAATTCAACCTTTCCAGATACTAATTGCATTATTTTGGGTGCCTTGCTCACAACCCTCCGGTCACAAGCCAAGTTCCCTTTCCACTTGGCCACGGGTCTCGCGGGGTGTGCTGTGCCGTGCCAATCTCAGAAGGGCTCAACCTCCAAGGACATTCATGCTGATATGGTTTACTGCATTAGAAGATGTTGCTACAGCTTTATCAACTGTGCTATAGCAGGCAGGTAAATTCAAGAGGGGTAGGGAGAGCCTTGAAGATTGACCCAAGGTCTGGACATTCAAGAAAACCACTTGGTGATGGTATGAGAACCTTCTGCTCTTGGTGTGTCGAAGGTTTCTGCCACAGATTTTGGCCCCAGATGGTCAAACTTGGCACGTTTTGAAGTTCTGGACTAGTGTTGCTTCCACCAGTTTGAGTCGCAGACAAAAAGGGTAGGTTTAAATATCTGCTGTTGATGACTTTTTGGACAATCCTAGAATCCTACAAGTGTTTCAGCACCGATGGAAGAAGTTCGTAGCCTTCAGGGGGAAACTATGTTGGGAAAAACAAACCACAATTGGTCAAATTCGACCATTGCGTCACGGTCAGCCTATGAAGCTTTCATCCCGGCTCCCGTGGCAACGTGAACTTCACATCCCACGTTTTCAAATGAGAAGTGACAGCCCGAGTCAGTCGGCATGCGGTCGACGTTATTTTTAAACACGTCGTCTCGTGATGGTTTAATGCGTCATAATGTTTCTGCTGTATCCTCCTCCTCCTCCTCCTCCTCCTCCTCCTCCTCCTCCTCCTCCTCCTCCTCCTCGTCCTCGTCCTCCTCCCGCTCCGGTCTGGCCGCGGCGGCGGCAGCGTCTGTAATTACAGCCCGACTCCGTTCCAAAAACGGTCGACATGATCATAACTGTGGGTTCTGCGGGCGACGGGATGTTCTGGCGACCGCGGTCAGGGTCCCCGCGGCTCCTCTTATTTCCTGCAGGAACACTGTTTACATATCTGACGTGACCATGTGACTGGATGACTTGACGGGTCAGCTGACCGTCTGGTTTGTTGGCGTCCTCACCGATTGGCCGGCTGCTTAAATGACTTTGCTGACGGTGACTCACAGGACTGACCGACTGACCCTCATCAGAGGTTTCTGTGGAGTTCAAAACCCAGCGCTGGGTTCCTGTTGTTTTCCGTTCCAAGGCTTCCGTACGGAATTTGTTAAAAAGTCGTTTAAACGTGCGGCTCCTCCCACTTCTTCCGGGAACAAACAACAGAATAGTTTTGAAGGATCTGGTCTCGTATTTTCGAGGCACAAACATCTGGCTGTAGATGTTTCTGCCTGAATCCACTTTACTTGTGTTGTTGGCCGTTTGTCAACAACAACAAAAATGCATGTTTTGACCAGATTTTTGCACGTTTTTATTTCACTTTGTGAGGTGTTGTTAAAGGACGCCTGACTTGTCACCGACGTATTTCCTGACTCTTTCCTGTCTCGGTCTCACAGGACGAAGAGGAGGAAATCAAGCTGGAAATCAACATGCTGAAGAAATACTCTCACCACAGAAACATAGCCACTTACTATGGAGCCTTCATCAAGAAGAGTCCACCGGGCCACGACGACCAGCTGTGGGTGAGTAAATTGAAACAGTACTTAAGTACATTTCTGCTCCCCCATATTTCCTTTCACCACAACCTGTCTTGGCACATAGCCACACATCTTTGAGTCCGGTTTAGTCAGAGATTTTGTTCTTTTTGTACTCCACTGATGCCGTTAGTGCTTGTTCATTGAGTGAACTGTTGGGTTTCTCTTCTTCACAGGAAGTCGGACGCTTTATTTTCCAGAATAAAAGCCCCCACTGTTTTGTCGCAATCGTTTTGTTTTCGTATCATTTTGTACTTTGTAATTGTTTGGGGGTCGTAATTGTAATTTAAAAACACAGGTTTTGATAAATTACATGGAAGCCAAACGTCTCTCAAGCTAGCCATTGTTAGCCTCTGTTAGCAAACACCAGTGGCAGATCTGATCCTGAAAGGTCCAGAGATGGAAAACTACAAAGCTTCTGCCAGTTGTTGTTGTTGTTGTTGTTGTTGTTGTTGTTGTTGTTGTCGTCCTTTGTGAGTCCAGAATTGTCCACTGCTGTGTCTCACTGTCCCCTGTCCTCTCTCCTCCAGCTGGTGATGGAGTTCTGCGGCGCCGGTTCCATCACAGATCTGGTGAAGAACACCAAAGGGAACACGCTGAAGGAAGACTGGATCGCCTACATCTCCAGAGAAATCCTCCGAGTGAGTCTGTTCTCGCCGCTAACTGCTAACCGCTAACTGCTAACTGCTAACTGTGTGGTCTGAACATTAAAATATTATGATTTATTTACTCTCTGGCATCAGTTAGTTAGTTAAGTGTGATGCAGCACATTTTCCACACAGTTTTCTCTATCTATCTATCTATCTATCTATCTATCTATCTATCTATCTATCTATCTATCTATCTATCTATCTATCTATCTATCTATCTATCTATCTATATTTCTCTCTGTATAAATCTACCTGTTTTTAACATTGTCTTCAGGGATTAGCTCACCTCCACGCTCATCACGTCATCCATCGTGACATTAAAGGACAGAACGTGCTGCTGACTGAAAACGCTGAGGTCAAACTCGGTACGTCCTTGTTTTCTTTTCTTTTAAACGTCATATTTTAAACTGTTGACAGTTGGACGCCTGCGATATTCACGGGATCACAATAAAGTAATGTCCTAATGTTGTACTCGAAATCTCAGAGGATGAGCTTCAGTAGAGGATAAATTCTGCATTATCCTTTATCTCCTCAGTGGACTTTGGCGTGAGCGCTCAGCTCGACCGCACGGTCGGTCGCAGGAACACGTTCATCGGGACGCCGTATTGGATGGCTCCGGAGGTCATCGCCTGCGATGAAAACCCGGACGCGACCTACGACTACAGGGTAAGAACTTATCACTTATTTCATTCAAATCGACCTTTTAAAAGTTTAAAAAATGTAAACCAGACTTCTGTCCTCTGTCCTTCAGAGTGACCTGTGGTCCTGTGGAATCACTGCTATAGAAATGGCTGAAGGAGCTCCTCGTAAGTGTGTTGTTACATTTGTTATGTTGGCAGGTGTTTTATCGCGATATTTAAGTCAGGATATAATATTATCATGATATTGTCACGATACGATATTATCACAGTGTTTAAGTCACAATACGATATTATCACAATGTTTCAGTCACGATATGATATTGCGATGTTGAAGTCACAATACGATATTGTCACGATATATTATCACGGTGTTTAAGTCACAATACGATATTGTCACAATGTTTCAGTCATGATCTGCTATTATCACGATATTTGTCGCTATACGATATTGTCATGATAAAATATCACAATGTTGAAGTCACAATACGATATTATCGCGATATATCAGTCACAATACGATATTATCACGATACGATATTATCACAATGTTTAAGTCACGATACGACATTATCACGATATGATATTATCACAATGTTTAAGTCACAATACGATATTATCACGATATATCAGTCACGATGCGATATTGTCATGATACGATATTATCACGAAGTTCAAGTCACGATGCGATATTATCACAATATTTAAGTCACAATACGATATTATCATAATATATCAGTCGCGATGCGATATTGTCATGATACGATATTATCACGATGTTTAAGTCACAATACGTTATTATCACGATGTTTAAGTCACTATACGATATTATCACGATATTTAAGTCACAATACGATATTGTCACGATATGATAATATCACAATATTTAAGTCTCAATGCGATATTATCATGATATATCAGTCAAGATGCGATAATGTCTTGATACGATATTATCACAATATTTAAGTCACAATACGATATTGTCACGATATATCAGTCACGATGCGATATTGTAATGATACGATATTATCACGATATATCAGTCACGATACGATATTATCACAATATTTAAGTCACAATACATTATTATCGCGATATGAGATTATTATCACGACATACAAGTCACAAAACGAGACATTTGAGAACGTCATCTTTTTTTCATATTTGAGAGACGGCGATCGACGTCTTCCAACATTTTCTGGACCAAACGTTTACCCGATTAATGCAGACGATAATCCGCAGATTAATCTAATCTAACTTCTGATATTCCTTGTTCCCTCAGCTCTGTGTGACATGCATCCAATGAGAGCTCTCTTCCTCATCCCCAGAAACCCTCCTCCACGACTCAAGTCCAAAAAATGGTGGGTAAATGTTTTTCATCATCGACCTCCCTGTCACAAAACACACACACACAAGCGTCTGACCTTTGACCCCCGACAGGTCAAAGAAGTTCTTCAGCTTCATCGAGGGCTGCCTGGTGAAGAACTACACACAGCGTCCTCCCACCGAGCAGCTGCTCAAACACCCGTTCATCAGGGACCAGCCCAACGAGAGGCAGGTCCGCATCCAGCTCAAAGACCACATCGACCGTACCAAGAAGAAGAGGGGGGAGAAGGGTGAGTGTCCGGATCCTGCTCAACCCGCATCAGCGCCGCAGGTGCACCCTGTGGTCTACCACGGGAATAACGTTAAAGAAACAAACAACTCCTTATATGGACGTCCTGGGGACGTGTGTTCACGGGTCATCACATCAGGCTTCACAAATCAAAGTTTTGATTCTAGATAATGAAGTCACGACACGATATTATCACGATGTTTAAGTCACAATAACGATATTATCAGGATGTTTAAGTCACAATACGATATTATCACGATATTTAAATCACAATACGATATTATTACGATGTGTCACAATCCGATATGTCACAATCCAATATTATCACGATGTTTAAGTCGCAATACAATATTATCACGATCCGATATTATCACTATGTTTAAGTCACAATCTGATTTTATCATGATGTTTCATTCACGATACGATATTATCACTATGTTTAAGTCACGATAACGATATTATCACGATGTGTCACAATACGATATTATCACTATGTTTAAGTCACGATAACGATATTATCACGATGTGTCACAATACAATATTATCACGATGTTTAAGTCACGATCCAATTTTATCACGATGTTTCAGACACGATACGATATTATCACGATAAAGGTATTATCACGATGTGTCACAATACGATATCACAATGTTTGTCACGATCCGATATTTTTACGATATTTAAGTCACGATACAATATTATCATGATATCTAAGTCACAATATTATATTTTTAGCACGATATTTAAGTCACAATGTGATATTATATGCAACCAGTTTTTCAGCTACTTAGTTTTTTTTATCCTTCTTAAATTGTTTGTGGGGTTGTTTGGTCGATAAATAAATAGTTTTCATTGTTTGTTTGTTTGTTTGTCGTCCACAGATGAGACGGAGTATGAATACAGTGGCAGTGAAGAAGAGGAGGAGGAGGCGTCGGAGCAGGAAGGAGAACCAAGGTAACACAAATACAATCTGATTTAAAGTTATAGATTTAAAGGAAGATATTAGCTACATCTATAAAATATATGACTGTTTTTAAATTAGCGTTGAATGACTCACACACACACACACACACACACACACACACACACACAGACCTTGTTGACGTCTAAAATAAAACTGTCTGCTCCACACGATGATTTTCCTCACTGAGTCACCAGCAGCTTGTCCCGCTCTCTCTGCTGTTGCCTAGCAACAGAGCTTCAGTTAGACATGGTACAGATCACTAACGACACCTAACTCATGAATTATGTATTTATTTATTTAAAAATGGAAGTTTTTATGACTCTTTGTTTGCTTTTTCTTTTTTCGTGTGTCATGTTAGCCAGTTCATTTAGTTGAAGTCAGATGTTTTTTTATTTAAAGGTACAGTATGTAAACTTTACAGCGGGATGATATGATACGATACGATGACATAAAATCCATTTTATTTGCGTAAAATAAACTTTTGTCTGAACTTCTTCGGTGCAGCTCCATCGTCAACGTCCCCGGGGAGTCGACGCTGCGCCGCGACTTCATCCGACTGCAGCAGGAGAACAAGGAGCGCTCGGAGGCGCTGCGGCGCCAGCAGCTCCTGCAGGAGCAGCAGCTCCGCGAGCAGGAGGAGTACAAGCGCCAACTACTGGCCGAGAGGCAGAAACGCATCGAGCAGCAGAAGGAGCAGAGGAGGCGACTGGAGGAGGTGAGAGCGCCCTCAGGATTCATATCGTACTTTTTTGTCATTTATCCTGACTTGATTTCTACACACACGAGATGATATTATCACGATATTTGATATGATAATATCACGATATTGAATATATTATCACAATATTTGATATGATATCACAATATTTGATATATTATCATGATATTTGATTTATTATCGCGATATTTGATAAATTAGGATATTTGATATCATGATATCACGATATTTGATGATAATATCCCAATATTTGATATTATCACGATATTTGATATATCGCAATATTTCATATATCATCACGATATTTGATATATCATGGTGTTTCATATGATAATATCAAGATTTTTGATATATTATCATGATATTTGATATATTATCGCGATATTTGATAAATTATGATATTTGATAAATTATGATATTTGATATCATGATATCACGATATTTGATATGATGAATCACAATATATGATATATCAACACAATATTTTATACATTTTCATGATATGTCAAGATATTTGATATGTTATCATATGTGATATAGGACAATATTTGATATGTTTTCATGATATTTGATATATTATCACGATATTTGATATGATTCGCATATTTATGTCGCATAACGATATTATCCTGATATTAATGTCACAATATTCAATATACAGTATTATCACAATATTTGAGTGACGGTACAATATCGCGATATGCAAGTTGCGATACATTTTTATCAAGATATTTAAGCCAAAATAAGATATCGCAATATACATTTTATATATATACATATATATATATATATATATTTTTACGTTTATTTGTAACACGATACTTAAATGATAGATTATAAAATAATCTCCGTTACTCGACAAATTTAATCCAAAAAAACAACATGAAGTCATTTTAAAAATCCTTAAACACAAACTGAACAGTGTGAGGCGTCTGTGAAGAAAAACACCTTTTTATTTTCCAGCTGCAGGGTTTTTTTTTTTAGCTGATTCATGATGGAGCTTGTTGATGAGTCACACTTCAGAGGGCTGTGTGTGTGTGTGTGTGTGTGTGTGCGCGCACACGTGTGCTCTCCTGCTCTGATGGATTATCACCTGAGGATTGAGAAATCTCTGAGAGGTGAATGTGTGTGAACCTGCTTCACCTCATCTTCATCATCATCATCACACACTGAGCTCTCAGTGTCAGAAAATGTACAAATTTCTGCTCGTTTTCACCGTCTCTGTTTACGTCTAAATCCACAAACATCGTCATTTACTTATAATCCAGATTATTTTTAAACTTTAAAACCCTGTGGAGAAATGGCCTTGAATGCACCGTATTAAGGCAAATGTTTTATGCGAAGGAGAAAATAAAAGCGTGACACGTCGCGTCTCGAGTTTCTCAAAAACATCAGCGTCGGATTCTGACATTTCAGAAAACGCTGAGTCATCGTCAATCACATCAGCAGGTTTTTTGTCTTCAGGCTGTGATGAAACTGATATTGTTGCACTTCTGACTTCTGTGTGTTATTATCTTTATTATCATCATGTGTCCGGACTTGTTTTTTCACTCCGCTGTGATTCACTGACGAGCTCAGAAAAGTTCAAGTCTTTTCAAAATAAGAGCGTTTGTTTTGATGTCGGTCGACATCGACCCGCGTTTTAATCGCCTGTTTTCGTCCCTCGCGGCAGCAACAACGGCGCGAGCGCGAGATGAGGAGGCAGCAGGAGCGCGAGCAGCGCCGGCGCGAGCAGGAGGAGAAGAGGCGCGTGGAGGAGATGGAGCGGCGCCGCAAAGAGGAGGAGGAGCGGAGGAGGGCGGAGGAGGAGAAGAGGCGGGCCGACCGAGAACAGGTAGCTAATAAACCCGCGGGGGGGGGGGCGTGGCTTATCATGAGATAGAGGGGGGACATATTATGCAAAAAATATCAACTTTTTCAATCGTTTACGCTAAATTTGTGGAAAACAGGAAGTCCTTGATAAGTTCTATTCTTGGCTCCACAGTTCAGCACAGAGTTCTACACAAACCTCCAGCCTCAGAGGATTTATCTGTCCATGTTATATATGACGACAATGTGCCTGCTAGAGCCTGCTAATGATCACTTTTCCGAATGCTAACTGCTGTTAGCTCCCAGTAGCCTCTGTGGCTGATGTCAATTCCTGTCCCTTAAGTTTCGTTTTTTACTTTTTTTAAGGTGGACCTTTAAGGTGGACCTAAGTCATTAGAGCGTCCGTCCGCCTATGTTTCCCCCCGGTGATTTACAGATGGTTTAAAAAACGTCACTGATTCGCTTCATTCTCATGTTTGTGTGTGTGTTTGACGGACAGGAGTACATCCGTCGTCAGCTGGAGGAGGAGCAGAGACACCTGGAGATCCTGCAGCAGCAGCTGCTCCATGAACAGGCCATGCTGCTGGTGAGTCTTTATACTGCATGTTAATGTACATTTACTCTCCACCAGGGGGCCTCAAAGTCAAAATGAACTTCTAGTCTGGTCAGGAGGGGGAAAAAAATGAACGGTTTAGTGATTAGAAATTCAAATTTTATCTTGATGATTCCATCGTGATGTTGCAATTACAAATATTTAGCATGACGTCGCACACCATTTCAAAATAAAAGTGTTTGTTTTGATATATAGTTCAAGACAAAAAAAAAACATTTATGATGAAAAAATTTTGAATTTTGTAATTTCAAAATAAGTGTCGGGCCCCTGCTCTACACTAAGGCTGAATTATAACAAGTTAATAGATGCTTATAACACCGTTAAGTAATGTTCATTAATAATACCTTTATTGTACAGTGTTTTTTTCCAGCCTTTTTATTGAAAATCTGTTTCCTTGATGTGATTCCGTCCACTTTTGTGTCCCACTGGTTATTTTTTATTATTATATTCATTGTTTCCATGACTCACAGGTTGTTATAAAATCACGATGCAGGTTCTTTTATTGTTATTTTTTCCATCGTTACACAGAGTTTTTTCCCCTCAAATCTTAGCCGAGGGAAATTTTTGGATCAAGTCATGTGACTTCAGAAAGATCCCAGAGGAGTCTTTAACAGCTGAGGTCAAGACATAATAATAATAATAATAATACGTTTTCTCTGGGTTTGTGGAAGTCACTGAGTGATGGTGATGTCATCCAACAGGAAGCAGTTATGTTTTTAAAGAAGGATTCTCCTTCTCACACACACACACACACACACACACACACACACACACACACACACACACACACACACACACACACATTCTTGTACTTGCTGCATACTGAGGACTGGTTTGCTGACAAAGTGAGGACCAGCATTTCCACTTTATAAATCAACACAATTACAAATATCTACTTCATGAACGACATCTACAAAGAACTACTGGTTGCAGTACCATAAAATGTCGGCAAGTGGAGCCCCATAGCAAAATGTTTGGTCCAAAATTTGACCCAAAATGTTTGGTCCAAAATTTGACCCAAAATGTTTGGTCCAAAATTTGACCCAAAATGTTTGGTCCAAAATTTGACCCAAAATGTTTGGTCCAAAATTTGACCCAAAATGTTTGGTCCAAAATTTGACCCAAAATGTTTGGGTCAAATTTTGGACCAAAAATTTTGGGTCAAATTTTGGACCAAAAATTTTGGGTCAAATTTTGGACCAAACATTTTGGACCAAACATTTTGGACCAAACATTTTGGACCAAACATTTTGGACCAAACATTTTGGACCAAACATTTTGGACCAAACATTTTGGACCAAAAAAATTGGGTCACATTTTTTTTTTCAAAATTTTGCCCAAAATTTTTGGTCCAAATTTTGACCCAATTTTTTTGGTCCAAAATTTTTGGTCCAAAATTTGACCCAAAATTTTTGGTCCAAAATTTGACCCAACATTTTTGGTCCAAAATTTGGCCCAACATTTTTGGACCAAAAATTTTGGCCCAACATTTTTGGACCAAAAATTTTGGCCCAACATTTTTGGACCAAAAATTTTGGACCAAAAATTTTGGACCAAAAATTTTGGACCAAAAATTTTGGACCAAAAATTTCTTACTATAGTATGTCCAAAAGTTGAAAAAAATTGGACCAACAATTTTTGGTCCAAAATTTGACAAAAAAGTCATACTATGTATTTCGTCCAAAATGTGATTTTTTTTTTTTTTTTTACAAATTGATTATAGCATGTTATAGCAACCTAAGGAAGTGATTTCAATGAAAACAAAGTGAGGACCGGCCAAAATGTCCTCACTCTGTAAAAATGACCTCACTTTGTTGGTTAAAAACCCTCACTGGTCCTCAGTATGCCGCAAGTACAAGAACACACACACACACACACACACACACACACACAGGATATCCAGATAAAGACAGGATGTAAACACATCCCTGCGTCCTGATTTCACACCGTCACTTCGTCGTCACCGAGTGGATTTAAAGGAAACGTCGTGTCTTTGTCTTTTGTTTTTATTTTAGCATCAGAACTCTTCAACTGTTTCTGATGAAATAGTGTTTTTCTTCTGTGGGCTGCGTCGTGACCTCGTGACCAAAAACTTAACTGCTCTAACAGACGTTTGTGTTCAGAAAAGAAAAAGAAAAAAAAAAGATCTGCCAAAGTCGTTAATATTTGGTTTGGATGTTTTTCCTCCACCACGACCTCAGCAGCACAGTTTCCCTCTCGTTTATCAAGTCCAAACAAAAACAGAGGCCTCACTTTTCTGCACACGAACACTTTGAGAAACACGAGACAGACAAAAGTATCTGACACACCTGTTAAAGAAGGAAAATACAGAGTTACAGACGTCTATTTTAGGATAATAATGAGTTCATATTTTGGTATCACAGTCACAACTACGGTGGCCATGAGGTGCAAAACACAAATGCAAAATGCAAAACGTAAAACACAAAATGAAAAACACAAACGCAAAATGCAAAACGAGAAACACAAATGCATAAACGCAAAATGCAAAACGAAAAACAAATGCAAATCAAAAAGCGCAAAACAAAAAACACAAATGCAAAACAAAAACGCAAATCACAAAACACAAACTTAACTAATGTTTTTGTTTTCTGCGTTTGTATTTATTGTTTTGCATTTTGCGTTTTTGCATTTGTGTTTTTGTAACCAACACACAAACGAAAAACAGAAACGTAAAATGCAAAACAAAAAACGCAGATGCAAAAAGGAAAACGCAAAACACAAATGCAAAATTTAAAATGAAAAACGCAAAACACAAATGCAAAATTCAAAAAGAAAAACACAAATGCAAAACAAAAAAATGCAAATCACAAACTTAGTAAATGTTTTTGTTTTCTGCTTTTGCGTTTGTGTTTTGAACCTCGGGGCCACCGTACACAACACTGCTTTACCGCAAGAAATACGGACCATACTGTACCAAACTGAAACTGTGTCACTCGATGGAAACAGCTTACCTGAAATAGTGGTGCTAGCTTATTGAGAACCAGAACGAGACCTTGTTTATATCAAACAGAATGCATAAATAAAGCTCAACGCGAACCCTCCCTGTACTCAGGAGTACAAATGGCGGGAGCTGGAGGAGCAGCGTCAGGCTCAGAAGCTGCAGAGGCAGGTGCAGCAGGAGCAGGTCTACCTGCTGTCTCTGCAGCAGAACCAGAACCAGAACCAGAACCTGAACCTGGACGCTAGCAAAACAGCAGCCGCTCACCAGCCTGATTCAAATCCTCCGCAGAGTCCTGGTCTGGACTCAAAAACGACAACGCCAACAAGCGCTGACTCTGAGAAGACGCTGTTCGGCGAGAAAAGTGCACACGCCGCCACGCTACCTGTCGCCGAGCGCCAAGGCCCCGCCCCCCAAGGCCCCGCCCCTGACTCTGAGCCCGTCAGAGAGGTGAAACCCTCGCAGCTGTTCGATGCTTCCTCTTTGCTTGTGTGTACTCACACTTGTGCTCGGTGTGTTTCCGCGGCGATGGTTCAATGCTGCTGCTGCTGCTGGTGTTTGGGATGTTTTCACGTCTTGTCTCTAAACTTGCAAGTCTAATGATAATCCAGCAGGGGGCGCAGTGAAAAAACAAAATCCCCTTCAGAACCGTGTCCTAACCGCCTTTTTTTTCACACGTGAAAACTGCATGACTTCTCTTCTCTGGCCGCAGAGCTGTTGTGGTCGTAACTCGGCGGCGGATGTGGGAATAACTGTGTCCGTAACAGTAACAGTAACATGGCTGCACCCCTGTGTGTTCCTGTTGGGTGGTTTTCGCTGCTGCACGTAGAAATAATCTCCACCTGAAAACTAACAAACAATGTGGTGACGGCTTCAGTCTGACCTGTGACCTCCTGTTAAAAACCCCTCTGCTCGTGCTCCTCCTGCAGGCGGACGAGCGCTACCGCAAGAACATCCAGGGTTCCCCTCAGGCGGCGGCGGCGCAGACCAAACCGCCGCAGCCGCCGGTGCCGCCGCGCTCCGAGTCTTCCCACCCCAACGGGAACCCGGCGTCCGAGGCGCCGGCCATGCACCGTCCTGCAGACCCACAGGTAACATCCACACACGCCTTCTCCACCTTCTCTGCTGGTCCTGTGCTCCTTCACAGCTGCGTTTCATCTCCTCTGACTCCACGCGTTGCCTTTTAAATCCCGATTGTTTCTTATTTATCTCCACGTTTCAGGTTCGCGTGCGTCTTTTGTTTCCACTCACTGATGCTTTTAAGGTTGTTCCGCAGGTCAACGTCTCGGAAGACTCGGAGAATCTGATCCGACTCGCCATGTTTTTTTTAACTTGCAGACTTTGGTTTCAGGAAAGTTGCTCGCTTTGCTTTTTTTTTTTAACTTCTTGTGACAATGGGAACCAAAGAAATCACACGATGACTAACTCTGTGATTGACGGCTCGTCCTCTCCCACTCGTCACATGTGTGATTATCGCCACAGAGTCGCTCTGTACCCTGTAATTGTGCCGCTGATTAAAAACCATTCAGAATTCACGGTCCCTGCAGATCTGCAGAGGCCGTCATTAGTCATCTCCTGACTCATGAGACATGAACCACACGGTCTGTTTTGAATATGTCGCGCACGGATTAATTTATGCTGCAAATGTGGTTTGTAACTCGCTCGCGTCTAGAGTTGGGATTGTGGGATTATGAGGCCGAGTATTACATCAATCTTGGATCAGAGTTAATCAAATAACAATGTAAACGATTCCCTTTTTCAAACGACAACAACAACAAACCGTGCGTCCCTCGATGAGACCCTGTCGTACAGATTTACAATGTTCCCTGAATGCCTCACATGTCAGTGGAAGCCCCAACCTCAAGTCTCCCTTCCACTGTGTTTTTGTTGTGTTGATCCGTAAAGGTCCGCCCCCATGTGGCCGCTCTAAAGAGCAGCAGCGGCGTGACGGCGGCGACGGCGGCGACGGTGCGCTCGCCGCCCGCCGTGTCGCGGTCGCACTCCTTCACCGAACCCCCGGTCGCCCCTAGCTTTGAAAACCAACACCTCCGCAACGGCCAGACGAGGCACTATCACCACTCATCTTCATCGCCATCCTTCTTCTCCTCCTCACCGTCACCATCATCACCATCACCATCATCATCATCAGTGTCTGCTCGCCCTGAGCCACAACCCCAGGCGAGACCCTCGCCCCACGAAAAGGCTCCTTCAGCGGAGGTCCCGCCCCGGGTAAGGACAGGAAGTCGGACCCTGAGCGACCGGGGACGATCGTCCCAGTGTCTTCACTTCATCACTTCTTCTCGCTTACCCACCGTCTGCCTGATTCTTTCTGCTTTCTTTAATAATCCTTTATTCTTCATTAAATTTGCCTTTTTTCGCTGCCTTTACTGTACGTTTTAACGATGGTCCTTCTTCTCTGAGCTGGAATTCGTGGCGATTCTTCAATTTCTATCGCAGCGTTTCGTCTCGTCTTGAGGCAGCTGCATGTTTCCTTCCTTCCTCGTTTCAACCCTCGTGTCGTTTCCTTCTTCCTCTCGTCTCCAGCTTACATTTCACACACAAGGAAACGTACTTTTCAGGGTTCCCAGCCATATCTGCTGGTCTAAGTCTAAATCTAAGCCCAGTCCCAGGACATGTTGAGACCAGATCACCAGACAAACGACTCCTTTATGTCCACAAAATGACCCCAAAAAAAACATAACGACAGCTCTGCGAAAGCCTCTGCGTTTACGTTAAGTTATTTCCGTCTGAATGTGGGGTTTGGATGATACGGCTAAGTATAGGAGAGCTGTAATGGGCAGTGAGAAGATCTAAATTTAATCCATAGAGCCAAAGTTATTTTATTTTTTCCTCCCCCAGAAAGTGGAAAAGTGCTGCTCCTGAGCCACACCTCAACCCCGTCAACACTTTCACTGCGAGTTTCACGACTGCACAGAGTAAACAACAGGAGTCTTTAAATACAGGAGAACCATGTCTCTAAAGAAAGGGCAGATCTTTCAACAACACGAGTCCATGTCTTTTCCATGTTGTCACTAACAATCTCGGCGAATCTGCCTCTGCTGCGATCTCGCTGTGGATGCTAACATCTGGATCTTCTGGTTCTTTTGGGGGTGAAAGGTAGTTTTACGGTAGCTATGTCCCAATCCACGGCACTGGATCCTCCAGAGGGAGATGGACGTGAGGCCCTCTGGAACGAGATGGTCTTGAGTACTGAGAACTGAACGGGTTAGGTCGCCAACTCTAGAATTTCGGATTATGGGATAATGTTGACCCACCTGCGAAGGATGGGGCAAACGTTGGCCGCATTCGTCAATGAATCAACGTCCGCGTACGTCGTTTCGCTCTGTGGACACGTCTGGCTAGGATGCAGTTTTTTTGGCTAACTTGGGAACCAATCTCAAAGTGGCGCGCTAGAGACGGGCTTAACTCGATGACCACGGGCAAAAGTCGCCAGGCGCCATTTGTAGATAGCTATCACTCCCTAGAAAACTACAACAACCACCTTTTTGAATACGATCTTAATCCGATCATTAGCCGATTGCTTGATTTTTGCTTGCAAAATCATGATCCGTGAAAATTGGAGGTGACCTAACCCGTTCCGTTAGCCAGGCTAGCTCTGTGATCCAGGTTGACGAATGCAGACTCTGGAGGATCCAGCGAGTGGTTTGGGATGTAGCCATGTCGTGTGACTTCTGGGGGGGGTTCTACCCTGGACGTCACCAGGTTTTGGATGGTTTTTAAAGGACTGTAATGTGTGAGCTGGTCACTGTCTTTATCATAAAAAAAAGGTTCCCGTCAGGACGACGTCGAGGTCCCCCGTGTTGCGTGATTCGCCTCATCACCACGGCAACGCGCCACAGAGCGGCCACGCTGTTCACCGCAACGCCCCCAGGTAAACGGACGGACCCCCCGGCGTCACGCTCGATTTCTGCCGTTCCCTGTTTTTTTTTGTGGCCAAAATGTTAGCTGTTAGCTGTTAGCTGTTAGCCGTTAGCCGTGTGTTGACTCTGCTGTGTTGTTGGCTCCACAGTGCGGCAGAGCCGCGGCTGCTGTGGGAGCGCGTGGAGAAACTGGTTCCCCGAGCGGCCAGTAACAGCGGCAGCGGCGGCTCCAGTTCCTCCAGCAGCTCCAGCAACTCCAGCTCTCAGGCCGGCTCCCACTGCGGTTCTGGAGAGCGTTTCAGGGCCCGCTGTGAGTTCCTGTTCCCCCGGGACACCCCCCCCTCCCCCCCCCCCGCCGTTCAACACACCATTCCAAGCTTTTCATGCCCGTGTGTCGAGTCAAACTGACCGTTCTCACCTGTTCCACCTGTTTTAGCGTCCTCCAAATCGGAGGGCTCGCCCCTCCAGCGGAAAGAGAACGCCGGGAAAAAAAGCGAGGAAAAGAAGGACGCGGTCAGGCCGGGCAAACCAGCGGTGAGACTCGAGCAGCACCGTAGCTCACCGGTGACTGTAGACCGGATAGATCTAGATCTAGAAGTGTGTTGCTCTGGAATGGTGATGGCTACTCAAAAACTTCATGGAATGGTTTTGCTTCTTGGCTTCTTCTCTCTACCGCTGTTTCCAGCTCGGCAGCCGCCATTTTAAACTCACGCCTTTTTAACATTTCCTTCTTCTTCTTCTTCTTCTTCACTGTTATGGTTTATTTTTTTCCATCTTTGCAGCTCGAAAAGCAATCGTGTCATTTCCTCAGAATTAATCCACTAACCCCCCCCGAGTGCGAGCGTAGCTTGAAGAACATGGGCTGCGTCGCGTCTCCTCGCTTCATCTCTCGGCTTTCGCTGCTCTCACGTTGGCTTCTCATTGGCTGGTTTTTCTCCTCTGTAACCTCACTCTTCCTCTCCGACAGCCCTGCTTTTCCCGCTTTGAAAGAGACGATTGAACGGGGAACCGTGTCACGTCGACGTCGACGTCTTCCGTTCGTGAAGATAAAAACCCCGTCCTCTTTATCCCCGACTCTTAGGACTTGACGGCTCTGGCGAAGGAGCTGCGAGCGGTGGACGACGTTCGTCCGCAGAACAAAGTGACGGATTATTCGTCCTCCAGCGAAGACTCTGACACCACGGACGAAGACGACGACGAGGAGGTGGACCAGGAGGCAGGGGAAGAGTCCACTTCTGGTCCGGAGGACACCAAAGCTGTGTAAGTTCTCAAGTTTGACTCTGAAAATCACTGGCTCTGGCCACTCTGTATCCATCGCTATCAGTAGCTAGCTTTGTGGTATCGGTATCAGACATAAAAAAAGTGGTATCATCTCATCCCTTGGCTAACGTCTTGTTAACCACTTCATACGATCATTAAATGGTCTAAAAGGATTGTATCGTACTAATATCGCTATCGGTAGCTACTTGAGTTTGCGATATCGCTATCGAACATAAATAAAGCGGTATCGTCTCATCCCTATTTTAACGTTTAACCCTCGTGTCGTAGCGTATCTTCTGCGTTCCGTCAGTCCATTGCTCCTGTAGAAAATACGCAACTGGATATTAAATAGAAGTCAAAATGTCAGGCGTATTGACGCCGCTATCTCGCCCTAGTGACTATGACTATAGCCGTACGACGACTTGAACGCTCGCCGGCTACAGATGGAAAGTGCCGTAACTGCTACGCTAGCAAAGTGAAACGTCTTATCCCGGCTTCTCTGATGTATAAATGGGTGTAAAATGTTGAAAGGGAACTTCGAGGCTAACTCCGATAGCTGCTCCGATACTTGATATTCGTCCGATACTAATCAAAGTCAATTGATTGTATGTCCTCACCTCGGGATTATACTGCGTGGTAATCTGTCGTAGCTTAGCGTTTGCGTCACGTACTGGCTCCGTCGTCTCTAGCGACTAAAATTATAGCCGAGGCGACTCCCGATCCACACGTGTGCAACAACGTGTAGCAAAGTGAAACGTCTTATCCCGGCTTCTCTGATATATAAATGGGTGTTAAAGTAAACAAGAACATTGAGGCTAACTCAGGCTAGCTACAGAAATCACACACTGGAGCTTTACATGTCCAGTTGTACGTATGTTTTTAGCTACTCCGATACTTGATTTTGGTCCGATCCTTATCAAAGTCAGTGTATGGTTATATATCGGGTATTTTATACGTCACGTTTTAACCATAATAATGGATAACGATCAGAGTTGTTGTCGTTTCCTCTGCAGGTCGTCCAGGCTGAGCAATGGAGAGACGGAGTCGGTGAAAACCATGATCGTTCACGACGAAGGGGAGAGCGACGCGGGGTCGACGCCCTGCAAAGACAGCACTCTGATCGTCAGACAGGTACAACACATTTTTGTTTATTCATCCATTCATTCATTTATTCATTCATTTTCCCCCTTGATTTTCTATTGTTTTCCATTTTGTGTTGATCATGTTTCTGTTCTTACTTCCTCCTAAACGCTAAGTCCGCTCCAGATTCATCTGCTATCACGCGCACTAGAGCGGTGGTTCTCAAAGACTGGGTCAAGGCCCAAAAATGGGTCGCGAGAGATTTTTTTGGGGGGTCATTTATCCACTTTATTCCTGTGGCTCATGATGTCTTTGCGTGAATTAAGGCTAACAATGAATTTAACTCAGTTAGTGTTAAAATAAGACTAAAAAAGTGACATATACATTTAAGCTAATTTGACTCTTTTTCTGTTATGTAAACATTGCTGGGTGGCTTTACTATGTGTAAATAATCATACGAGTACAATAGATAATAATATGAAGCTGTGGGGACAAAGTCTTAATGTCGCACATCATCAAGTGTTGTGTCAGGTTTTACTTCCAACACCTGCAGGAACAGGAACAGCTGGACCCTGGTGGTTTTTACTGCCGACTTTCACCCGTAATCGCTTCCCTCCAGGAATAAGGTGGATAAACGAGGAAAATAAGTGGTAACCACAGCAACGGCTGCGTGTCAGGAAACCAGGTCAAACTGATTTTAGAGCAGCTTTAAACAAAGACCTGTTTGGGTTCGGACAGTAAAACGTGACCCGAGTTGCAAACGGACGTCGTAAAACGATGGCATCACTAACAGGAGTTCTCTCTCCGCCTGTAGAATAGCCGCCGTAGTTTTCCCTTTGCTCTAGCTAACACCTTCCCGTCCCCGGAGCTCATCAGAAACGCACCTAGACCCAAAGTCGTCTACCCCTCTTTCTACTTCCAGAGTGCAGGTGATAACAGAAAGCATCCTGGCACCGGTCCTGGTCCTGGTCCTGGTCCTGGTCCAGGCCCGGGTCAAACACTGCTTACAGGCTTTGCACCGAGTCCCAGCTCGGGGTCGAGCCCGGCCCTCGGCCACCACACCCCCAGCCCCCACCACCACCATCACCACCACCATCAGCACCAACACAACCCCACACAGCACGTGGACAGGAACGGCTTTGCCGGCCGAGTCCACCACCTCCACCTCCACCAACACCACCTCCCAGACCTGATCCAGCAGAGCCACCATTCCACCCCCTCCTCCTCTGCCTCAAACTCCCCCTCCTCCTCCTCCAGCCTGGCCAGCCCCTCCTCCATGTCCCCACAGAGTCCTCTGGACAAGCTCGCCATACTCATAGAGGTATGTCCGTCCCTCAGTGCTGGACACTGGGACAACGGTAGAATTAAAAACACAAACTAATACCGCACACGTCTATTTTTAGACACCGTCACACTCTCTACCTGTCACTGGGACATTGTGGTGCCAGACTCTCTTCAGGCAAATGTGTTGAATTAGTCTATTATTGTCTTTAAAAGTCGCGTGTCGCCGATTCCTTCAGTTTCCTAAAAGGAACGGGAGATAAAATCCACTTTAAGGACTTTTTATAGTCACTAATTTACAGTTTTCCTCTTTATTATATCAACATTAAATGTATAAATGAATTATTCTACATTTAATTTTAATTTTAAAACAGCTGGCTCTTACATCAGGTGAAATTCTTTCAATTTTCCCTGCTTCTGCCTCAGTTTTATATTGTGGATTTGAAATGGCGCCCTCTGCTGATCGTTTTTTGTTTTTATATCCATTTTCTGCAGATAAACTTTTATTTATTAACTTGTTATACGTATGATAATTTACCTTTATTCTATATTTAATATAATATACATAATATAATGTTAATATAAAATAAATGTTTATGTTAAAAAAACAACAAACTTTTTGGGCCAAATTTCGGCCCAAACTTTTGCTTTAAAATACCCCAAAATAAAGAATTTGACATATGTTGTGTTTTTGTCCAAATTTTCTGCGACAGACAAACAAATAAAGATTAAAGAATGACTCCGGATCAATAAAAAAATGAAAAAAATCAACTATAATCAGTAAAAGTAGATAATTTAAGTGTAAAATAAGTTTAAATGTACAAAAATAACAGTAGAAAAAGTACAATATGTGCAATTTACGCCTGCACGTCCATGAGTGAATGAATAAATAAAGGCTTTATTTTTGAACGTAAGACACTCAAAATTGTAAAGATTTTAAAAAACCCCTGTCGCCTGTTTTCAGCAGATGCGTCGCATTCTGCAGACGTTAGCTTAGAGCGCAGTTAGCGGCGTTAACGGCAAGTATATTTACAACATTATCACTTCAAAAACGTGTTGTTTCCCCTCCATTCTGTTTTGACCTTCCTCGTCATTTTTTTATCCTCAGTATTGATCATTTTTTTACCCGCATGTTTCACACACAAACACCTCAGTTTTCTCGCCTGCGTCCCGTTCATCGTTGACGTCGTTATAATACTGTGATGTTTACGTTGTCGTTGTTGTTGATGTTCTGTCACCACTGACTGCGTCTGTGTCGCCGTCGTCTGCAGAGTCAGTCCAGTAACAACATGCAGAAACACAAGTCCTCGTCCTCCTTCACGCCGTTCATCGACCCTCGTCTCCTCCAGGTGTCTCCGTCCACCGGCAGCGCCCTCAACAACGTCGGTACGTCCCCCAAAACTCTAGAAAAATTAGGTTAATCGTCCATTTTTGAAGTGGTATAAAATACACAATATTTATTAGTACTTTAGGATTTTACATTTATTGAACCCGGTACCTCTTATACTTTGTGTACAAGTAGTATGTAGTACCTTTACTTTGTAGTTTTTGAAGAATGCTGGGTCAAATTTCACTTTTAGCAACAAAAATTAGGTTAATCGTCCATTTTTGAAGTGGTATATAATCCACAATTTTCCTTAGTACTTTAGGATTTCACGTTTGTTGAACCCAGTACCTCTTATACTTCTTGTACAAGTAGTATGTAGTAACTTTACTTGGTTGTTTTTGAGTAATTCAGGGTCAAATTTCACTTTTTAGCAACAAAAATTAGGTTCATCGTCCATTTTTGAAGTGGTATAAAATCCACAATTTTTATTATTACTTTAGGATTTCACGTTTATTGAACTCGGTACCTCTTATACTTCTTGTACAAGTATTATGAAGTACCTTTACTTTGTACTTTTTGAGTAATTTGGGGTCAAATTTCAATTTTAGCAACAAAATTTAGGTTAATCGTCCATTTTTAAAGTGGTATTAAATACATACTTCTTATAAGTAGTTTATTTTACTTTTATTGAATAGTGCACCTCTTATACTTCATGCACATATGGTATGGAGTACTTTTAATTTGTAATTTTGGAGTAATCCAGGGTCAAATTTCAGTTTTTAGCATCAAAAAAGAGGTTAATTGTCCATTTTTAAAGTGGTATAAAATACACCATTTTATTGGTAGTTTATTTTATTTTTATTATTTACTATCATTATGATAATTAAACGGTTATATTTGATCAGATGATGGGTAATATTTAGTGTATACTTTACAGGCAAAAATGTTTGATATTTGTCATTAAACCTGACTGTTTGGGAACATTCTCTAATTCTAACTGTGAATTCCTTTACCTACCTACCTAAGCCCCTCCCTTCGACCTTTCGGGCTACGCCAACGACGCCCGGCTGGCGGAGGCGCTGAGGGCCGACCCGTCTCGTAAAGGCTCGGTGGTCAACGTCAACCCGGTCAACACTCGCCCGCAGAGCGACACGCCGGAGATCCGCAAATATAAGAAGAGGTTTAACTCTGAGATCCTGTGTGCTGCCCTCTGGGGTAAGAACTTTTTTTTAGAGCTATTAAAGTTTTCACCACCAGGTGGCAGCAAAGTCCTAGTAATTTTCTGTGTGTGTGTGTAGGTGTGAACCTGCTGGTGGGAACAGAGAGTGGTCTGATGCTGCTCGATCGCAGCGGTCAGGGAAAAGTTTATCCTCTGATCAACCGACGGCGCTTCCAGCAGATGGACGTCCTGGAGGGACTCAACGTCCTGGTCACTATATCAGGTGCGCGCACACACACACACACACACACACACACACACACACACACACACACACACACACACACACACACACACACACACACACACACACACACACACACACACACACACATATCATAGACATCATGAAACCAGGTCTTAACCCAGAAGAAGCCCACAAAACGTCCTCACAATTACCCCTTTTTGGATGAATGGAGCAGCTCGTTATTTGGCAGACAGTTTCTTGGTGGATATCGAGAATGGCTCATTATTTGGCATACAATCTCTTGGTGGATTTGTAGAATAAATAAACTGGTTCACTATTTAACTATATCAGTTTCTTGGTTGCAGTCAGTCGGTTAGGTTATAGCGTAGCATAGTTCATTATTTGGCACTCGGTTGGATGCTGGATTTAAATAACGGCTCATTATTTGGCACTGGATAACATTTAAGAGTGCTTTTTTAAAAGGTTTTTCAACACCCTGAAATGAATCATAAACATATACAGAGATCTGATGCACTTGTTGCTCCAGACTTTGTCTCTGTGTGTGTGTGTGAATTGATAAATATTTTCCCTCCATCGCACAGCTGTGTTTTCTCAGACTGAAAGTGCATCCTCGTTGTGACTTCTGCTCTTTCTCAATGTCACACACAAGTGTCACAACACACTTGTTCTCAGCCTGAACGGATGTTGAGTAAAAGTCTCCGCTCGTCGTCGCGTGCGTGCGTTCGCTAACATGTAACGTTGACGGGCGCTCGCGGCACCGCACGGAAATCATTTGTTTGTGTTAACCAAGATCAAAAATATGCGTCATGGAAAGTTCTGACAAAGTTTTCTTAGAACCACATGGAACCATGTCTGAGAAATGTGCAATTATCATTATTTTATATTATTATATGGTATACAATAACATATACATTTGTGCTTAAATACAACAATTCACACTCGGAGAGCAGAGATTATGCTACAATAAATTATTTACAGGGTTGACACGGTCCTTGAATTTGAGGGGGAAAAAGTCCTGGAAAGTCTTTGACAATGAGGGAATTGGTCCTGGAAAAAATGTCTCCAAAAGTCCTTGAATTTGAGGCAACTGATCCTGGAGAAAAAGTCCTTGAACGTTTATGAATTTGACGGAACTGGTCCTGGAAAGTCCTTGAATTTGATGGAATTGGTCCTAGAAAAAAGTCCTTGAATTTGAGGGTTGATCCTGGAAAAATATCCTCAAAAGTCTTTGAATTTGAGGCAACTGATCCTGGAAAGTCCTCGAATAATCCTTTGAATTTTAGGTAATTGGTTATGGAAAGTCCTTGAATTTCAGGTAATTGGTCCTAGAAAAAGGTCCTTGAATTTGAGGGAATTGGAAAAAAGTCCTCAGTAGTCTATGACTTTGAGGGTACTGGTCCTGGAAAGTCCTTGAAAAATCCTTGAAATTTGAGGTATTTGATCCTAGAAAGTCCTTGAATTTGAGGTAATGGGTCCTAGATAAAAGTCCTGGAAAGGCCTTGAATTTGAGGGATTTTGTCCTGGGGAAAAGTCCTCAAAAGTCCTTGAATTTGAGGCAGCTGATCCTGGAGAAAAAGTCCTCGGAAGTTTATGACTTTTAGGGAGTGAATTTGAATTTGAGGCCATTGGTCCTGGAAAGTCTTTGAAAAGTCCCTGAATTTGATGTCAACCAAGGTATGGTGACCCTGTATTTGAGTTCCCAACCTATAATTTTAAAAATGTCCTGTCATTTAGCCTAAATACTCATCAACTCCAATGGAGTTCTAAAGTTCCTAAATTTGGAAATTCCTGGAAGATCTCTACCCGAGTCAGGATCCTGGAAATTAAATGTGCAATATTTTTACTTTCACTTTTCAGGAATTGTCTAATTCACCTCAAACGGTTGACTTAAACAACACATTTAACATTACCTGTGTTGACTTTTGTGTCTTTGTGTATTTTTGTGACGTCAGGTAAGAAGAACAAGCTTCGTGTTTACTACCTGTCCTGGCTCAGGAACAAGATCCTTCACAACGACCCCGAGGTGGAGAAGAAACAGGGTTGGACCACGGTGGGAGACCTGGAGGGGTGCGTCCACTACAACGTCGGTGAGTCAAGTGATCGCGGCTGCCTGATGGTGGTCACTTCAGCTGCCAACACAACAACACTATTAACTATTACGGAAGTTCAGTTTGACATCATTAGCGATAGTTGCCTTGTTCTCGTCGTTCATTTGCAGAACTTGTGTAAGAATTTTAGTGCTGAGCACATTAACGGGATAGCGGCAGTTAACGGTGTCAACGTTAGAGCACAATGCGTTTCCATGACGACTGACCGGAGAAAGACGCGCGTGACGTCATGTTTACGCAACTTCGATTGTTAAAATGAGTCTGTAAAGCAGCGCTAAACTTTATAAACAGAGGCACACATACGGCGCTAACGGAGCTAACTGGTAAACGGTGCCTGGACTCCGGTGTCGCAATACATTAACATGACGTCACGCACGTCTTTTTCATGCCTTAAAGCGCGTTAAGCTAGTGCCCAGCACTTAATAATTGATGTGTAAATGTGTTAAATGAGCGTCACAGCGTAAACGTAACGCAGCATACAGCTGTTGTGACGGTCAAGTCTCGCGTGATATCGATAGTCTCGCGAGATTTGTGCAGATGATACAAGGAGTTTCACAGATGAACACAGATTGATTTGAGGAGTTTTAATGAATGGATTTCGCAGCTTCCCTGTGATGTTGAGCGTTGTGTAATCACAACTTCCTGGTTTAATTCTGGTCGGGAACCTTCCGACCACATCAGCATTCTGTGGAACTACACTTTTTTTTACAATTCTGTGTGTGTGTGTTAGATCAAGGATTTGTGAGGAAAGCCCTCAGTTTGGTAACTCGGTCCAGAATCCACAGTGTCCTGTGTTGTTATTTCACTGCCTTTGAGCAAAGTCGCCTGACTTCCTGTTGGAAACCCCTCTCCATTCGCTGAACCCGAGCTGGATGTATTTTCTGTGTGTCAGTGTTTGTGGAAAACCAAAGGATTTCCCTCTGACTCATCACCGTTTAAAAACGTGTCTATGTCCCCTTAAAATCCTGGATAAATGTAATTTATTTGCTCAGAAGTGTTTAAATGTTGTTGTTGTTGTTGTTGTTGTTGTGCAGTGAAATACGAGAGGATCAAGTTCCTGGTTCTGGCTCTGAAGAACTCGGTGGAGGTTTACGCCTGGGCACCGAAGCCGTATCACAAGTTCATGGCCTTCAAGGTGAGTGAGTGACCTGTTTAAAGGTGCAGTACGAGCGAGGGGCTAGCTTTACGGAGGCGGCCATTTTGTGTCGAGAAAAGTGAGCGTTTTGGGTTGTTTTTTTCGTCTGTGAGGGCCACCGTAGTTTTCTGACATCCTGTGTTTCTGCAGACTCACCATTAGATGTCACTATTTCCTAAGATTAAAGATGAATTTCTTCAGTTTTAACACTACCTGACCTTTTGTTCTCTAGTCTTTCGGAGACTTGGTGCACAGACCTTTGCTGGTCGACTTGACCGTGGAGGAAGGTCAGAGGTTAAAGGTCATCTACGGCTCGTGCTCGGGCTTCCACGCCGTGGACGTGGACTCCGGCGCCGTCTACGACATCTACCTGCCCACTCACGTGAGAACGCCGACGCTAACGGCTAACGGCTAACACGGTCTCGCTTTGTCGTCTTTAGCGAAGATTCTAACGGCCGATGTTGTTTTGCCCCGCCCCCTTGCCCCCCCGCAGATCCAGACGAGCATTCAGCCGCACGCCATCATCATCCTCCCCAACACGGACGGCATCGAGCTGCTCGTCTGCTACGAGGACGAGGGCGTTTATGTCAACACGTACGGACGCATCACCAAAGACGTGGTGCTGCAGTGGGGGGAGATGCCCACCTCAATCGGTGAGTCGTCGTCTTTCCATCGATGTTAAGGTTCGCTTTGGTCCAGTTCAGCATGGTACGGTCTGGAATGGTCAAGTCCTGGATCAGGTTCGCTGTTTCGACTGAGAACAGCACCTTATGTTGTTTTGTTTGTTCAAAACTGAAACTGTGGTTTGTTTTTTAATACACGTGAAACAACTCGCACTCTACCTGCTGCAGTATATCGCCACAGGTCCTTGAAATCCTTGAAAGTTTGTGAATTTAAAAAAAAATAAAAATAATAATAATAATCCTAGAAGGTCCTTGAATTTGAATTTGAGGGAATTGGTCCTGAAAAGTCCTTGAATTTCAGGGAATTGGTCCTGGAAAATCCTCAATAAGTCCTTGAATTTAGAAAATTGGTCTTGGAAAGTCTCCGAAAAGTCCAGTTTAAAAGTCCTTGAAATTTTTACAGAACTGGTCCTAGAAAGTCTGCAAAAAGTCCTTGAATTTGAGGGAATTGGTCGTGGAAAGACCTCAATATGTCCTTGAATTTTCTATGGAACTTGTTCCTCGAAAGTCCTCACAATGTCCTTGAATTTGAGAGAATTGGTCCAATAAGTCCTTGAATTTGAGGGAACTTGTCCTGGAAAGTCCTCTATAAGTCATTGAGTTTAAGGAAATTGGTCTTGGAAAGCCCCTGAAAAGTCCTTAAAAATTTTTTTATGGAGCTTGTTCCTAGAAAGTCCTCAAAAGGTCCTTGAATTTGAGGAAATTGGTCCAATAAGTCCTTGAATTTGAACGAAGGGGTCCTTGAAAGTCCTGGACTGGAGAACGAGTGGTGGTGGAAGTGTGTGGTTGAAAACCTCCCTGAGAACTCGTGTTTGCTCATAAACAGACGTCTGACTCACAGAGAGAACTCAGCCGTCACTAAACGCATGAACGTTTGTTTTTGTCGTTTTTTTTTTGGCAGCGTACATTCGCTCTAACCAGATCATGGGTTGGGGGGAAAAGGCCATCGAGATCCGCTCTGTGGAGACGGGACATCTGGACGGAGTCTTCATGCACAAGAGAGCGCAGAGACTCAAGTTCCTCTGTGAAAGAAACGACAAGGTGAGACTTTGAAGGCTTTGCAGCCTGTGTGCTTTTTTTGTTTTTTGGATGTGACGGCCACCGTAGTTCCCCGAAGCCTTTAGGGAACTACGACTTCGCGGTCGACGAAGAGTTTTGTTTTACGTTTGTGAAATTCGTCCGTTTGTCGTCTCTTTCCGTAACTGGCAGAGAGCTCAGCCTGATTGGATCGCTTCTTCTTATTATTCCTCTCTTCTGATTGGTTCTCTCTCCCCAGTTAGCCCCGCCCCCTCAAACATCCAAAGTCCGTGGAGTTTTTATTCGTTGACCGTGAGGCGGCGATAGATTTTGTCGCAGTTTTTTTTTGTCACTTCGACATTATGTATGTTCTCTTAACGACGTAACAATTTTTCCGTTGCAGTTCCGTTTCCGTTTAAATTAAAGGGATAGTTCGGAATTTTGGACATAAGACCTATTTTCCAACTCAGCCGGTGTGATGGAGACATTTTCAAGAAATTTCATTCAGTTCTTCTAGTTGCCGAGTTCGCTGGTGCTATATTTTCCTCGGGTGCACTGTGGAGTCGGTATGAGTGTTTCTAACGCCATGCTAACTTACCATTGACTTGCGCTAGCCATAGCACCAGCGAACTCGGCAACTAGAACTGAATGAAATTTCTTGAAAACGTCTCCAGACGTCTCCATCACACCGGCTGAGTTGGAAAATAGGTCTCATGTCCAAAATTCAGAACTATCCTTTTAACACTGTTGTTGCTAAGCAACCAATGGCGCGTTCCATTTACATCGGGAGTTGGAACACTGCGTTCCAGAGAGAAAGTTGAAAAAAAAAAAACATGAAATAACTTTTCATTGGGATTGTTCCGAGTTTCTGAGCTGGAAATTACGAGTTCCCCCGACCTCGGAAATTTCCGACTTCCGACTACAAATGGAACGCCCCATAAATCGGGCTGGAGCTGACCCTCTGTCGTCTTCTTCTCCTCCTCCTCAGGTTTTCTTCGCCTCCGTTCGCTCTGGAGGCTCCAGCCAGGTTTACTTCATGACTCTGGGCCGAAGCAACCTGCTCAGCTGGTAGACATCCAACGCCCTTCGTCCTCATCCTCCTCATCGTCCTCCACCCTCGCTAACACTGGATCCCCCAGAATCCCCCACTGTCGACGTCTTCTCGACCAAAAAAGAGCAACAGCCTTTCCAGAACCTCCTCCTCCTCCAACTCTTTCTTCTTCTTCAGCGCAGACGACGACGAGGACAAATCCACAGCTCCGCCTCCCCCTTGTGGCGCTGCTGTGATCTGCGTATACGTTTAAAATCAGCGATTAATCAATGAGATTATGAAAGGAAGTTAAAAAAAAAAAAAATCAATGTGAATTAACGAGGGAACGCAACTTCTTTTGGTTTGTTTGTTTCCCTCTCTGGTTTTTCTCGGTGCTCATCAGGACGGGATGGATTTTTGTACCCTGGTCAGTAAATTTGACGTCTTCTTCTTCTTCGAATGCTAGTACGACAATTACTACGACGACTGCTGCCCCCTGCAGGCCCGGCCTCTGCTTCCTACTCCGCTCTCGCCGATGTGGCTTTGTCTCGCGTCAGAGGGGCGGAGTCTGTTCGCGTTAGCGCTACAGTCGTGCGTAAAAACTTCTCTTTGGTCCGATCGGGGGACGGGAGAAACGGTAAAAACGTTGTGGGTTTTTTTTCCGCGGAAGAGGGTTTTACTGTACGTGTGATTTATTGTCGGGATTCAACGGAGGATGTCGCGTTTGTGTGTGAGCGGGAAAACGTGTCAGAGAGACGTGGAAGCTTGATAGTATTTTTCAAATTATATAACTATTATTATTATACCTTGAAAATAAGTGTAACTACGTGTCTTTTACCGTTTTTTTTTGTTTTGTTTTTTTTACACACTCCACGGTGGTCCACGGTTTGCTTGCGTTTCACTCTGAACCCGCGAGTGTGAGGTGTTTGTGTAGAAGAAGAACGTGACGTGGGGTCAGGTGTGGTCCAAAAAAAAAGAAAAAAAATTATTGAAATATATGAATAAAGTAACTAAAAACGTGTATATGTACAATAATAATAATGAAAAAAAACGTTAATTTAAGCTTCCAGATAGTGTCGGTGGTCGTGTTTTTTTCCCCTCACTGGCGGGCGAGCGTAACCTCCTCTCCTGTAGGGGGCGCTAGTCGGATATGAAAACGGCAGAGGGTTCAGTAACTTCGGTGTCGGACGATTTGTGCGATAAGGAAACTCTGGTCGTTCTTATCTTCCAGAAACTCTGGTTGTTTTTATCTTCCACGTCATCGTTTTTCCCCGATCACGTTTGTTTTGTTTTCAGCCGTGTTCGCGCGACGACGACCGCACGAATGAAGTGTCACGAATGTAGAAAAAGACGATATAACTGTGTGATGGTCCAAGGCATGAGACGATGTTTGTTTGTTTTTGTTTGCTTTTGTAACGTTTGTCGCGAGTGGTCGAGTCCGTAGGTGTTCAAATTATTTTTATTTCGTTCAGTTTTTTTTCCTCATTTGCGAGACGAGCGGCGGCGGCGGCGGCAGGTGTAGATATTTACCCGGTGATGTGGGCGGAGTCAGGGTCAGGGTGGGCGGGGTTTTGGGGATTTTATATTTGTTCCGCAACCTTAATATTTTTGAGAATCTGTGATGAAGCGAAAACAAAAGAACACCACGTTAAATCTGAAGACTCTGGATTTCAGTGTTTCTGTGATAAAAACAGAGAATTCAGCTCCTCCTCTTCCTGTTTTATTTAAGTTGTTTGTATTTGTGTGAAAGACTCTTTCGTTGCTC
>NC_139817.1:3565931-3632560 GCF_963457635.1 Microchirus variegatus
CTGGAGCAGTTTTTTTTATTTATTTTTTTCCACTTCCTGAAAGACGGAATGTTAGTGAACGTGTTCAGGCTCACGTCGTCAGGAAATCAGGGAGTGTCACACATTTCATTATCGATCACCTGACTATTTACTAATCCACACACAGTCACATACAGCCTGAAAGACTATGCTAATCCTTCAGATTAACACGACAAAGAGATGTTTGAGAAAACAAAAATAAAAACAAACACTCGTGAGGATTAAAAGTGGAAAAAACACAGTGAAATAACCCTCATGTTTTTATATTAGCAGCTACTTTAGCCAGACAGCGTAGCATTGATGTTAGCTATTTCTGTCTCCCCAGACTACGTGGCATTGGTGTTCTATGCTAGCAGCTACTGTAGCCAGAGCGATGTTGGCAGCTACTTTAGCCATAAAATATGACATCTGTATTTGAAGCTAGCAGCTACTCTAGCAAGAGTAATGTTAGCAGCTACTTTAGCCATAAAATATGACATCTGTATTTGAAGCTAGCAGCTACTGTAGCAAGATTAATGTTAGCAACTACTTTAGCCATAAAATATGGCATCTGTTTTCGACGCTAGCAGCTACTGGAGCAAGAATAATGTTAGCAGCTACTTTAGCCATAAAATATGGCATCTGTTTTCGACACTAGCAGCTACTGGAGCAAGAATAATGTTAGCAGCTAATTTAGCCAGAAAATGTGGGACCGGCATTTGATATTAGCATCTGTTAGCATCTGTTAGCAGCTACTGTAGCCAGATTGATATTAGACATTGGCGCTTTATCTCTCTAGCTTGTAGCCTGGTAGCACCGGCGTTTGCTAGTATTGGTGTTTCATTGGTTTATTCATTTATTAAGTTTCTGAGAAGAAAAAAATTAACTGACGTAAAATAATCACAATTAACTGAACTTAACCAACAATTGACAAATGCGGAGTATTTGAAAATGTAAAGAAAACGAGTTTAAATGGAAACATCAGTGAATTAAATTACTATAGAATCGGTGTGTGTGTGCAGTGACACACACTGACACACACACACAGTGCAGGGCAGTGGTGACTTGTACAGGACACAGCGTTACATTGGGAAACCTGTGAATTTTCCTGCTCAGTGGGCGTGAACATAGAAAAGAGCAGATTTCCCTCGAGAGACGAAGAGGAAACGATCACATGACGTCTCAGTCCACTCTCATCATCATCATCTGACCGCTCTGTGCTGACCATCGCTCTGTCTGCACCTCTACACTCTGTGAGTACACAAGGGGTGTCTTTACCTGCAAATGTACACATATGCAGTATTGTGTGTGTGTATGTGTGTATATATGTATGTGTGTGTGTATATATGTATGTGTGTGTGTATATATGTATGTGTGTGTATATATGTATGCATGTGTATATATGCGTGTGTATATATGTATATACATGTGTGTATATACATGTGTGTATATGTATATATGTGTATGTGTGTGTTTATATGTGTATATATATGCAATATATGTGTGCATATATATGTGTGTAAACACTGTATATATAGATATATATACACACATTGAGAGAGATGTGTGTGTATGTATATACATATATAATTGTAACAAATTGTTTCAAATTTCAATTTAAAAGCATATTTGGATTTTTTGGTTCATTTTGTCCATATTATTGGGCTCATATTTTGTGTATGTGCTGTTTATATATATACATATATATGTATATATACACATACATACATACATATATATATATATATATATATATATATATATATATAAACAGCGTATTTACTTCCGGTCCGGATAACTTCATAATAAAGGTATTAAAACGGTGAACTATAATTCTAACATAGATTTTGAATAAAACATGTTCCATTCCAGTGTATCTTTACTCTACTACTGTGTGGAGACATTTCTAAATAAAAGTCCATATTTTCCAAGTGGCATAATCGGCCACTTTTGAGCTACTGTAAAACTATTTTGCACAATAATTCCTGCCTATGGATGGTATCTCTGTCTTCTACACATTTAAGACTTCACTCACAGTCAATATCAAGCATTTTTACTGTACTACCAATATGGAGAAATTCAACTTTAAATATCCATGTTTGTTATGTTTTAATCCATCAATAAATGCTTCTAGTTTAAAAGGGATTTACAAAACAACATGGAATTATATAATTACATTATCATCTCTCGCTATATATATAAATAATTATACTGCATTGACGTTTGAGTATGTGCTACCTGATCTCCGCCACCAGATGTCACTCGCGCTGAATCAATCGTTTAGCGGGCGGAGTCAAACGTTTAGCTCCACCCACGTTGAGCCTCTCCCCGATCTGCGTACTGCAGTCAGGTGCAGAGAGTGGAGGCGGGACTTCCGCTACAATTAAAGAGACGCTTGATTTGTTCTCTCGCGTTTGTCCTTACAGGCTCCGGTAGAAACATGGCGTCTCGCTGCTAACAGTGGCTATGCAACCGCGGCCCGCGACCGTGTTATTTTACATGACTTTTTGAAACACTACGAAAATGAAACAAAAACTATTATACAGCGACTAGACAATGCAGGAGCACATAATATGTATAAAAAAAGTGGATTTTGGGTTCATATAAACCAATAAATACTAAACAGTGTCCCTTTAACTCCAGAGTAAATGAACCTTATACATTCAAATTAGTAAAATTACATTCAACACATGTCTCTTCCGGTACATGAAAACATTGAAATATGAATGAGTTGCTCCGACCCAACATCTAATTCTCCTTAAAATTGTGCCGCAGCGTGTGCAGGAAGCAAACACACCCACACACCGTAATTGTTAGCGGACTCAACCAAATCACTTACAAAAATAACACTTAAATTACTCACCGGAAAGCTCACCGTTCGGCACAATCACCATGAAATCGCGACTCAAACTCCCGGTGCCGATCCACTTTTGCAGGTCCAGGTGACAAAAGAAATAAAACAGCCATTAGCTTAGCATATAGCATCTCCCAACTGTCCATCTTTAGCAATTTGACCGTCGCTAGCAAACAAGTTAGCCAAAAAGAGAGAACGAGAAAGGCAAAGTAGCTTACGTCTCCTTCGAATAACACGGTTGGTTTCACCATAAGCCCAAAACACATCCAAAAATAACTTAAATCCGTGTAGTAAAAAGGAAAAGTCTGACATTTTTCCGTCAGCGCAATGTCAACGACAATCCTCCTCGCGCCCGTCTGCTACCTGCTGTCGCACTTTTTTCACGCAGCGAAGCTAGATTCTGTTTGGCTGGTTGAGTCAATCATTCCAGATCACGCAGCGAAGCTAGATTCTGTTTGGCTGGTTATTTTGTTTTTGTTTGTATGGTTCCTATTTAATAACTACAGTTAAAGTTGTTTTTAAAGTTAGTTGTTTTTTCTATTATTTTCGTTTTCATGGTTAGAGCCTAGTAACATGGGTTACATATACACGTGTGTGTATATATGTACATATATATATATATAATTTGTATATATATGTATATATACATAATTTGACATTTGATTTAATTCATATATCATAACAGACAGACAGCATTTAATGCAAAGTCAGTATTTCTGTGTTTTTCATTAGTTATAGTTTTGATTTTTTTTTTTTTTCGTAAAATGCTTAGTTTTAGTTTAATTAAGAATTTTTGTAATATGGAATATTTGCCAAGATTCCAAAAGTTCAAAATAATACGTATTGTGTCATAAAAAACATTTTAAAACTGCATTAGGACGCGTAAACAACCATTCCTGAATCAAACAATAAAAGACTAGTGTTTATTAACGTTTAACTTTATAACCTTATGTCCCACAATATAAACAACAACACTTTATTATAATAAGCTTTATTTGGCCCAAGTCAGACGTGTCGAGACGGGTTGTGGGGAAAGGAAAAAACAGCAAATCAAACAAACGACTTCTCAAACGCAAAAATCTGAGTCATAAATCTGAAATATTTTTGCCTCTAAGTGTCATAATCCCACACCTCAGTGTGTGTCACATATATATTTATCTAATCCCAGCTGATTTTACTTCTTTCTTTCCTCTTTTTTTAATGATTCAGCGACACTCCCCCGCTTTTTATGAATGGAATCACCCTTTGATGACACAAGGAAACTCTATCAGGGAAAATTTGCATCACACATACGTGTGTGCGTGTGTGTGCGTGCGCGTGTGTGTGTGTGTGTGTGTGTGTGTCACATCACAGACGAGAAGTGAAACGAACCATGTTGTGCATCTGTGAGGAAACTGACCACAGAATAGAATACAATATAGTTTTATGTATAAAAACAGAATAAATCAGCATAGATTACAGTAAAATAAACATAACATTAAAATGTATATTAATCTCCCTGATCACTAATCTAGTCTATATGATATGACTTATTATGAGGATTATTATGGTCTGTTAACTGGTGACCTTTGTACTGCAGTGACTGTGACTCACTGTTGTCTCAGTGAGGACACTGTGGGGGCGTGGCTGACTATGTGGGGGCGTGGCAGACACTGTGGGGGCGTGGCTGACTATGTGGGGCGTGGTCAACCATCAAACCCTGTGATGTCACACGTTTTACGACCTACAAAAAGACCCGAAAACAAAGTTTTGCGCCAATGAAAGTCGTCGCTACAACATATAGTGTGTGTGTGTGTGTGTGTTTGTTCACTCACTCATTGACACTGTGTGTGTGTGTGTGTGTGTGTGTTCACTCACTCATTGACACTGTGTGTGTGTGTGTGTGTGTGTTCAGGCTGTCATCATGGTCAGGTGGACTGTTATATTTGCTGTTTTCATCGTTTATCAAGTTCATGGACGACCACGACTGTTTCCTGCTCTGCCTGAGAAAGGTGAGACTATGTTTATATTTATGTTTATATATATATATGTATATATTATATATTTATGTATGTATGTATGTATGTATGTATATATGTATGTGTATATGTATATGTATATGTATATGTATATGTATATATATGTATGTATGTATATATGTATGTGTATATATATGTATATGTATATGTATATATATGTAGTATGTGTATATGTATATATATGTATGTATGCATGCATATATGTATGTATGCATGTATATATGTATATGTATGTATGTATATATGTATGAAGGCATGTATGTATGTATGTATATGTATGTATGTATGCATGTATATATGTGTATATATATATGTATATGTATACGTATATACGTATGCATGTATATGTATATATGTGTGTATATATGTTTATATGTGTATATATGTTTATATATATGCCAGTGTGCATGTATATGTATCCAGATGTACATATGTGTGTGTATATATATTTAAAATGTACGTTTGTGTATATATACTGTATACACATTTATTAATATACACACACACATATAAAAAATGTACGTATGTGTATATGTTTGTGCGTATGTATTTATGTGTATGAATTTACATTCATATTTACATTAAGAGGTATTAACACACATGCCATTACAATATTTAATGAGTAAATGAATTATTAACAATATGTTACTGTATTGTTTCTTATGCTTTCATTAACTGTAATAATTCGGTATGTTTAATTAACAATCATTAACAGTGTTGTTGTTGTTGTTGTTGTGTTGCAGAGGGTTGTCACCTGGTGGATCCAGAGGTGCAGATCTTCAGAGTGGAGGGAGAAGCCGTCGTCCTGTCGTTCCCGTTGTTTAGCAGCGTGCTGAGAGTTCGCAACATAGCCCCGCCCACCGCGTCCTACCTCATCACCAGGGACGACGGGGTGGAGGGCGTGGCCTACGAGGGAGAAGGGCGTGTCCAGCAGCGAGACAGGCGGCTGTGGCTCCTCCCAGCTCAGGCTTCAGACTCGGGGGATTACATCTGCACTTACAGGTGAGAAGCCGTTTTCTTCTCATTTTAAATGGATGATGTTTGCTGTGTCGCATCTTTAACTTTCGTCCGTCTTTTGTTCATTTAAATAAAAAAATGCCGTTTCAACTCTTTAAATGTTAGCATTGCTACAAACCTCAATGCTAACAGCTATGCTAGTTAGCATAGTGTTACGCCAGGATTTGCATCTCTGGAAGAAGTGGAGAGGAAAACGAAGAAGAAACAAATTCGGCAAAATTTTATGTTTTTTTTTTTCCCGTCATTTACGAAGCATGTTAATTCAAAATGGCCGACTTCCTGTCGCGTTGAGGTCATGGTACCAATGGAATTTTTTGGGCACGTTAACGGCAGTTTTTCCAAACGTGGCACCGGCGTCCAGATATCGTTTACCAGTTAGCTCCTTTAGCTTATATAGCGCCGGTTAGCGCACCTACAGTCGAGCTGCAAATAGCCAGCGTACCTGTGTACTGCGTATGTGTGCGACTGTTTTTAAAGTTTCGTAAACATGACGTCTTTATATAAATTGTCCTTTACTTTACTTCCTGTGCAGAAATGACAGTTACTGCATCCACGGGAGAATCTCGCTGCAGGTGTTTGCGTCGCCCTCTGTGGACGTGGACAGACTGTCCTACCCCGTCTACCTCTCAGTGGGAGAGAGACTGTCCTTCAACTGTCCGTCTGTGAGTCACTTCAACAGGACAGACGGACTCGTAGAGTGGTTCAAGGTGAGGATAGAAAAACAACGCCCGCTTTTCACTAAAATGGCTCCCTGAAAGGCGACCGTGTGCTTTTATGTTGACACACTCTCCTGCGCGTCGCTTCCTGACAGAATTCCAGCTCCTCGGCTTCTTTCAGCCGAGAGCGAGGAAAACTCCTGATCGCCGCGGCGACGAGACGGGACGCAGGCGTCTACACCTGCAGACTCAGCGTGGTCATCGACCAGCAGACGTACGCGGTCAGCAGAGTCGTCCTGATCCACGTGCAAGGTCGGACATTTTACTTCATTGTTTCATGGGAGGTTCCGGTGCGTTCTATTTGTAGTCGCAAGTCGGAAATTTCCGACATCATATTTCTGTGAATCTGAAGAGTTTTTTAACGACAATACCCAACAAAATATATAACATACCTCATCGTTTTTAGATACTTTAATGAATAAATGTTGCATATTGTGTCTTTACTGACAAAATAGTACATTAAATTAACAAAAGCAGCATCTTTTTCATCACCACTGACATAAATTGGAGCCGTTTTACATTTTTCTCATGCCTTTAATTATAAGTATATTGCGCCCTCTGCTGGCCACATGCAGTAAGTGCAACACAAACTGCTCATTGTCGTATAAACACTTGTGTTTATGACTCTCTCTCAGGTCAAGACCCTGAAATCACTACCACTGTACCTCATCCCTCTGTGACCTCTGACCCCGGGTCAGTCAGCAACAGCAGCACAGATCAAGGTGAGAGGAACAAATAATTATATATATATATATATGTGTATATATATATGTATGTGTATATGTATATATGCATTTAAAAAATGCATTTTAATGTTTGTATTTTTTGTCTCCAGTATTTAAACCTCCTGTGATTGTTTCACCGTTGAATGGCAGCATTTTTGAAAGTGCTCACGGTGAGTGTATATATACATATATATATTTATATTTATACTCATGGTGAGTGTACATATATATATATTTATACTGTGTAAAGATATTTATATATAAAGAACTCATAAATCGTAATTTCATGTGCTAACTTTCAGGCTCAGCTCTGGAACTGTCCTGCAAAGTTCTCGCCGACTGTCGAGTGGCAGATTCCACCGCGGTCACGTGGCTCGTCGACGGCCAATCGGTGGAGACGTCGTACCTGGATGGGCGGGCCCTGCAGGGAGGAAGGAGGTACTGCAGGCTTTTGTCACGATCGCATTGTACCACGATTCTCGAGTTCCGATCTTTAGCCTCGCTAGGACGATAATTCAGCTTTCTTAATGTCATGTAAACACGTTAGTCTGACTGATATCAAGCTAGCCTTAGTCGGACTATCATACCTGGATAATGCGAATCATAGTCCGATTACTCGCTTAGTCGGACTGGAGCTGGACCCGGAAGAAGACGGAAACTTTTGACCACTTTTGGAGACGAGATTTGCGTAAACGCCATCGCGCTAGCTTTTAGGGAGATGCAGTCAGACGTACGCGGTCACTGAATTGCGATTAGATTAGCCAGATTACTGTTCCTAAGATGCTAATTTTAACGCTAACGTCCGTACGTCTTTGTGTGTCACGCAGCGTAACCCGGTCGTCCGAACTCTGCCACATCGAACTGAGACTGATCGTCAAGGAGATAACGGACGAAGACGTGCAGACGCAGCTCAAGTGCGTCGCTCGCAACCGAGCGGGGAAACAGGAAGTAGTCGCACAGATTCACCTCGAGGGTAAGTTGTTGTTTTTTAATATCGTAATTATGTAACATTTTAACGTTAAATGTCCTGGACCTTCCGTGTCTCCACAGACGCCACGTTCACGTGGCTGGTCGTGGCCGCCGTGGCCGCCTCCTGCTTCCTCGCCGTGGTTTCCGTGTTTCTCTACGTCCTCCTGAAACCGAACAGGAAGAGGAAGTTGGATTATATTCTGGCTCGACAAAACAGCACCTTCTAACTCTGAGGGCGGAGTAGCTAGGAAAAGAAAGACGTTGTTTTTACGCGAGAATATATTCCTGTTTACGTGTTACAGAGCGTTTAATGTGATTATGACTGCACATTTTCAGTGTATATAATATTATACTGAGCTGTGTATGCCCCCTGCTGGCCGCCACAGCTGCCAGCAGGCTGCCGCTGATTTTCTTCATGGACTTTGGTGCAGAGAGAGACTGCAACACAAACGTGTTTAAAGGGTAAAAAATAAAGTTGTGAACACATATTTAAGACGTCATAGACTAAAGTAGGAGTGGAAATGTGAGTTCTGTCTAGAAATGGATCATAACATATAACAGTAGGGGGCGCTCACAGCTCAATATGATTTTTTTTTTTTTTTTTTGATTTCTTTGTCATTATAACACTCCTTAAAAATATACAGTCATCGTTTTTATATCATTGTCAAAGTATAATTAAATACCTAATATATTAGTGAAGTTTGGACTGAGGCTGCAATAGTGAATAATAAATGTTTTGCTTCATGTTAAATGGTGTAAAATGAACACTTCATATCATAAATATATAAATATCATAAATGTTCTCAGGGAAAACATGTCGAAGTGTATTGTTGTTGTTTTTTTCATTAATCGTGATTTAATCCTGTAAAAGAAGATTTCTGCTGGATTTAAACAATAAATAAATAAATTAATAATAATAATAATAATAATAATAATAATAATCTCCATGTAATTTCATTGCACCAGTGTGAGAGAGATGAATGTTTTCTCAGGTTCTTCTTGGTGTAAAAGAGTTTAAAGAAACACTGACGTGAACAAACGGTTAAAAAAAAAAGAAAAAAAAAGACTTGTTGTACTTCCCATTTCAGCCACCAGAGGTCTCACTATTACAGCTTTTTAAATGGACGCTTCAAAGGCACAGGAAGGGGGAAAAAAACTGGGATTTAACTAAAGTGATTCAAAAACAGCAGATGTTTGGAAGTGTGTGATTGTTTTTGTCCTTTTAAGCGTTTTTTAAATAAAGTTCTGTGAGAGTCGTGAGTCATGTGACTGAGCAGGATCCAGTGTTCTGTTCTCCTCCCTGTGATTACTCAACAGACGTTAGGACACTGGAGAGGAAGTTGCAACACGTGCTGAAGACTCCACAGAAAAGGAAGTCAGAGCCTGAGGAGGTCAGAGTCTGAGGAGGTTTAGAACCTGAGGAGGTCAGAACCTGAGGAGGTCAGAACCTGAGGAGGTCAGAGTCTGAGGAGGTCAGAGTCTGAGGAGGTTTAGAACCTGAGGAGGTCAGAACCTGAGGAGGTCAGAACCTGAGGAGGTCAGAGTCTGAGGAGGTCAGAGTCTGAGGAGGTCAGAACCTGAGGAGGTCAGAACCTGAGGAGGTCAGAACCTGAGGAGGTCAGAGTCTGAGGAGGTCAGAGTCTGAGGAGGTCAGAACCTGAGGAGGTCAGAACCTGAGGAGGTCAGAGTCTGAGGAGGTCAGAACCTGAGGAGGTCAGAACCTGAGGAGGTCAGAGCCTGAGGAGGTCAGAGTCTGAGGAGGTCAGAGTCTGAGGAGGTCAGAACCTGAGGAGGACAGAACCTGAGGAGGTCAGAGTCTGAGGAGGTCAGAACCTGAGGAGGTCAGAACCTGAGGAGGTCAGAACCTGAGGAGGTCAGAGCCTGAGGAGGTCAGAACCTGAGGAGGTCAGAACCTGAGGAGGTCAGAACCTGAGGAGGTCAAAGTCTGATGAGGTCAGAACCTGAGGAGGTCAGAACCTGAGGAGGTCAGAGCCTGAGGAGGTCAGAGCCTGAGGAGGTCAGAGCCTGAGGAGGTCAGAACCTGAGGAGGTCAGAGCCTGAGGAGGTCAGAGTCTGAGGAGGTCAGAACCTGAGGAGGTCAGAACCTGAGGTCGGAGCCTGAGGAGGTCAGAACCTGAGGAGGTCAGAGTCTAAAGAGGTCAGAGTCTGAGGAGGTCAGAACCTGAGGAGGTCAGAGCCTGAGGAGGTCAGAGTCTAAAGAGGTCAGAGTCTGAGGAGGTCAGAACCTGAGGAGGTCAGAGCCTGAGACCAGGGAGACCACCATGGTTCTACAGGATCGTCTTCATGGATCCACCTGAAGAGGTTTGATGTTTGATGTTTTCTTCGTCTTCGTCGTCTTCGTCTTCTTCTTCTTCTGCTGCTGTTTCCTCTTCACTGGTGAGTTTTGTCCTCTGACAGCTGCTGTCAGGTCCACATCAGTACTAGTGTTGTCATGGTAACCATGTTGTTTTTCAGGGGGGAGGAGTTTGTCAACATACAGAGCAGCTTCAGAAAACAGTATGTCAATATATATACATATATATATATATATGTATCAACCAAGTATACATGTATGTATGTATGTATATGTATATATACATCTATAAATATATACATTTTTTGTTTACATATGTATATATGTGTAATATATGTATATATATATACATATGTGTGTGTATATATACATAGATATATGTATATATACACATAGATAGCATTTTCTAGAAAATGTTCAAACTATTACGGGATGTGTCTGCACTGAAGAGCATGAGAGTTAGTTAAAATAATGCAGGGCTCACAGTGTGTTGAAGATAGATAGATGGATACATATATGTGTGTGTGTGTATATATGTATATCTATATATATATATATAGATATATATATATATACGTGTGTATATATATGAACATGTTTGTATATATGTATATGTATATATATATATGTGTATATGTATATACGTGTATATGTATATACGTTTATATGTATATGTGTATATGTATATACCGATATCTGTATATGTATACTTATATGTGTATATACAACATGCGTACATACGTATACATATATACGTATATAAACGTATGTGTATGAAGAGAAGAAGCTCTGTATTTCATTTTAAAACAACTTTAGTGTCGAGTACTAACTGTGGTAAAAAACCCACTCAGGAAGCTTCGTCATCATCATCATCATCACCCACGTCTAACCACACACAACTTCCCCTGTGTGTGTGTGTGTGTGTGAGTAAACACACGGTTGAAGGTGATGTTTCTCTCGTTCTCAGTGCGTTTCATGTTTTCTGTTGGAAAACGAGGTTCAGTTAAAACCCTTCAGGTCTCAGGTGTCGTGGGGGGAAAACCCAGTGTCTGCTCACACCTCCAGCAATATATGAGAAACATGTTTAATCCTCATATACTTTCATTATCTCGTCTTTGTGTGGAGATAAAGCTGAAGGATATGTACAGTGAGATGTGTTAGATGTGATGGAATCGACTGTAAATGTGGTCAAATGTGCCACTTTTTGTCCGTTAAGGTGCGGCACTGACTTTATTATTATAATTATTATTATTATTATTATTATTATTATAATATTGAAGTAGTTAAAACTGTTTTCCACCTGTTGACTCAAAGGAAGTTGAAAACAAAGAGTTGATGGAGGTGAAACATAAACACACTTTTCGCCTCCTCTAACATTGTCGGCAGTGTTTTCCTGTCATGTGGCGACACGCTGGGGTCAAAGGTCAGGCTTCCTCTGCTCGTCCACTCATTCGCCCTGTGAGACATATATATATATATATATATATATATATATATATAAATATATAAAATAATTCTTCAGAAGTTACGTACTGTGTTTTTAACACAAACAGGAAAGACTGCTCATAAAAGAAGAAAGAGAGACCACAGCGAGTGAATGACGAGTGAAACCACTCACACACTCTGTTCGATGTTTATCAGGTTTTTATTCACCGTCTATGTTGTGATACTAATCTAGATTAGGATTATTAATGGGCATCATATCTCCTCCTCCTCCTCCTCCTCCTCCTCCTCCTCCTCCTCCTCCTCCAGTTCAGTCATTTTTCTTGTCTTTATCTCAAACATTTCCGCTGATAAACGAGAGTCTTTAATTTCATCGACATTTTCCCCAGAGATGGTTTAAAAATAACGAGCAGCTACGAGCTAACAGAGCTGAAGCTTAAGAGGCCTTGGAGAAAACACTTGAAAAGTGAAATGTCCTTGCATTTGAGGGACTTGGTCCTGGAAAGTCATTGAAAAATCCTTGAATTTGAGTGAATTAGTCTTGGAAAGTCCCCCAAAAGTCCTTGAATCTGAGGAAATTGGTCCTGGAAAGTCCTTGAAAAGTCCTTGCATTTGAGGGAATCGGTCCTGGAAAGTCCTTGAAAAGTCCTTGAATTAGAGAGACTTGTTCCTGAAAAGTCCTTGACAAGTCATTGAATGTGAGGGAATTGGTCCTTGAAAGTCCTTGCATTTGAGGGAATCGGTCCTGGAAATTCCTTGAATTTGAGAGAATTGGTCCCTAGATAGTCTCTGAAAAGTCCTCGAATTTGAGGGAAATAGTCCTTGAAAATCCTTGAAAGGTCCTTGGATTTCAGGGAATTAGTCCTGGAAAGACGTTGACTTTCAGGGAATTGGTCCTGGAAAGTCATTGAAAAGTCCTTGAAATTTAGGAAATCGATCTTGGATAGTCCTTGAAAAGTCCTTGCATTTGAGGGAATCGGTCCTGGAAAGTCCTTGAAAAGTCCTTGAATTAGAGAGACTTGTTCCTGAAAAGTCCTTGACAAGTCATTGAATGTGAGGGAATCGGTCCTGGAAAGTCCTTGAATTTGAGGGACTTGTTCCTGGAAAGTCCTTGAAAAGTAATTGAATCTGAGAGAATCGGTACTGGAAATTCCTTGAATTTGAGGGAATTGGTCCCTAGATAGTCTCTGAAAAGTCCTCGATTTTGAGGGAAATAGTCCTTGAAAGTCCTTGAAAGGTCCTTGGATTTCAGGGAATTAGTCCTGGAAAGAGACGTTGAATTTCAGGGAATTGGTGCTGGAAAGTCATTGAAAAGTCCTTGAATTTTAGGAAATCGATCCTGGAGAGTCCTTGAAAGGTCCTTAAATTTGAGGGAACTGGTCCTAGATAGTCCTAAGTCCCTAAAGTTGAAGTGGGGAAACCCTGTATTTCTATGAACCTTCAGTTTTGGATTTGAGGGAATTGGTCCTGAACCAAACGTCTATGAAACGGTTCATATTTTTTTCAGAATAAAAGCTCTGAATTTCTATATGAAATGGTGAAAAATCAGATTTTTGAAAAAACATCAGTGGGACCAGATACTGATGCTGCTGTGCCAGGTGTGGTCCACGCTCCACCAGTTGCTGACCACTGATCTGTGTGGTTTACTTTTACAGATACGTTTGGATTGTGGGGAAATATTTTCTGTATTACTGTGTGTGTGTGTGTGTGTGTGTGTGTGTGTGTGTGTGTGTGTGTGTGTGTGTGTGTGTGTCAGAGTTTCAGGTCAAATCTCTTTTACAGTCACGTCTCCTCCCTGATAAGAAGCAGTAACTTCAGTTAAAAACCTCCCACCACCTCCTGACATCAACAGCTAACTTATTGCCCACAGAGACTTTCACAATAAAACTCACCTTCTTTTTTTTTTAAACCCAACGTGCAGAAGCAGAAGCTGCAGTTGGGTTTTTTTTTTTTTTTTATCTCACCACATTCTGATCTTTATGCAAATTAAATCTAACCACATGAAACCACAGAATAATCTACTTTCACTCGACTTTTCTTCTCTTTTTTTTCAGTTTTTTTGTTTTGTCTCTTATCTCGAGTGTTTATTTATTATTTTAAAATAAAATTCCTCATTTTGGCAATAAACGGAATTTGCAATACATTTTGAGGGGTTTGTGTGTGTGTTTGTGCGCGACACAGCTGTGAAGTTGTGGTGCGTGTGATATTCAGTCACACTCACAACATTCGAGACTGTATTTTGGAAGAATTTCAAAATAAAAGTGCTTGTTTTAGTATGTGACGCGTCACGCTCTGGGGGTCACAATGAAAAAACGCATCAATGTGGCAAAATTAATGAATAAAATTTTTGTGAAAACGGAAGAGGTATGTCTTGTGCTTTTTGTTTTGCGTTTGTGTTTTGCGTTTGTGTTGTTTGTTTTGCGTTTGTGTTGTTTTTTGTTTTGTGATTTGCGTTTGTGCTTTTTGTTTTGCGTTTTTTGTTTTGCGTTTGTGTTTTTTGTTTTGCATTTGAGTTTTTTGTTTTGCGTTCTTGTTTTTTGTTTTGCATTTGAGTTTTTTGTTTTGCGTTTGTGTTTTTTGTTTTGCATTTGAGTTTTTTGTTTTGCGTTTGTGTTTTTTGTTTTGCATTTGAGTTTTTTGTTTTGCGTTCTTGTTTTTTGTTTTGCATTTGAGTTTTTTGTTTTGCGTTTGTGCTTTTTTGCATTTGAGTTTTTTGTTTTGCGTTTGTGCTTTTTTGCGTTTGAGTTTTTTGTTTTGCGTTTGAGTTTTTTTGCATTTGAGTAGTTTGTTTTGCGTTTGAGTTTTTTTGCATTTGAGTTTTTTGTTTTGCGTTTGTGCTTTTTTGCATTTGAGTTTTTTGTTTTGCATTTGAGTTTTTTTTTTTGCTTTTTTGCTTTTTGTTTTGTGTTTGAGATTTTTGTTTTGCGTTTGTGTTTTGCACCTCAGGGCCACCGTAATTTTTTACTATTTTAACAGCCACAGTTTTGAAACCTGTGCTTTAAACAACAACTCCAGGTCCAGAAAATTGTGTTTGTCAGAGAGTTTGTGTTGGATTTGTCTCTCACAGATTTCAGTGAGCGCATGTGGGGTTTTTTTATTTAGTTTTTTGGAAGCGTGGGTTTTTGACTCTGGGGCAAGTCCAGGCGAAAGAGGAGCGTGGGAAGACCAGAAAACTCAAGTGAGAGCAGCCTCGTGTGTGTGTGTGTGTTTTTAGAGGCGCTGTTTGTTAGCAATGCAGCGGTTTTTCAAAGTTTCCACGTATCACGTACCACATAGACACATGCATATATACACACATATATATATGTGCGCTTCACTGTGCACGTGCGGTCACAAGGTGTCATCTTTCTCATGAATCCCGTCGACTTCCCTCCCACTCGTGTCAGCGTTGACATCGCTGCACACCGCGGTTAATGGAGACACGACTTCCTGTGAGGAAACTGTCAAAAAGAGGAAAGTTTAAAGTGTTGATGCATGCAGTGTTTTTTTTTGTTTTTTTGTCAGTTGACGATGATGCACAGCAGATTATCGTCTTTTTTCCCAGCCAACAGATTATTGATATATTCTGGATTGTATTGCAATTCACGTGTAAAATGCAAGTACACACTGCAAAGAAAGTCTGATTAATGCAGTGATTAGATTCTTAGTTAAATAGTGGTTTGGTCCAGGGCCGTTCCAAGCCTTTATGGGGCCATAAGCCGAATTTGGTTTGGTAAAACTACAGCACTAAGTGTGTAAAATAAGAGCAAATAACTTAAGAATATTAAGGTATCAAAATAGCCTCACGTACGAAGTTTCGAGCAGATCGGTCAACGTACGGCGAAGTTAACGGTCACAGGAAGCAAGCTAAATTTTAAAATGGCTAACTTCCTGTCGGGTCAAGGTCATTTTGGTTTGGTGACGTGTTCAGGGCCGGTCTCTTTCTTGTGTCGCGTATGAAGTTTTGAGTCGATCGGTCGACGTACGGCAAAGTTACAGGGCACTTCCTGTTTTGTGGCGAATGGTCGAAAATTCGCCAGAACTCCGATGGTTGCTGTGGCCACGCCCCTTTTGGTAACTTTTCATCTCTGATGTGTTCAGTACAAATTGGCCAAGTTTTTTTTTTTTTAGTTTTTTTTTACGTTGGTATGTTTAAGTTGCGCTGACGAATTTGTTCATTTACACAATCGCCAAGATGGACCCCAAATTCAAAATGGCTGACTTCCTGTTGAGTTGAGGCCATGGTCCCTATAGACTTTTTTGTTCGTCTTGGGCTGTGACATGTTCCCACCAATTTTTGGGATATTTGGTGGAACTTAGTTTCTGCGTTGTCCTACCGGGTTTCACCTTTGGGGGGTGCTATTGAGTAATATTGCACCACTTGTGCATAATAATGTGATTTTATGACATTTTTCACCAGTTCTGTTTTCTGTGCTGAATGTTTAGTGCCTCAAAAATGTGATTTTTTTTAAATTAACTTCAAACGCTGACTTTACCATAAATGTCAGAAAATGTTTGTGTTTCCCTGACGCTTCTGGAAAAAGTGTTTTGATGAGTCAGATTTGGAGGAGATTCTGTCGCCTTCCCTTTCAGACACCAAACAATCAGAGGATGTTAAAAAAAAAGTGTTAGGGTGATGGAAAATATCAGCACTGATGTGTTTATCCTCCACGCGATGAGTAAGTGTGACTTTGCAGAAGTTGCTGGGAAATGTGGGCCATTTTTAGGGAGAATTAAAGCTGCAGTGTGTAACCTTCGATAGCGTCTGTTTGCTCTTTGATAACAGCAACAATGTAGCATCGTTTGTTTGTTTGCTGCGTCCATGACGCGATACCACTTTTTCATGACCGATACCGATATCAGTCCGATACAGTCATTTTAGTCTGCGCAGCTGATTCAAGCTATTTCAAAGACATCATTCTCCAACTGGGCAACAAGTATTCTGCGCCCATTACGACACGACACCGATATCTGACCAGTATCGGTATTGGTATCAGTCCGATGCCAATACTGATACTGAGTATCGTATCGGCTCATTCCTAGATGTTTTGAGTAGTAGAAATCCATTCTGGAACTTTTCATAGACTGCCGTATATAGGATATAGGACCGCTTCGATATCCGACCAGTATCAGATCGGTATCGGTCTGATTTCGGCTCATTCCTCTATGTTTTGAGCAGAAGAATTCACTTCTGGAACTTATCATGGAGACTTCTTCTTGCAATATATCAGCCTTTTGGATTAAATCTGGTTTTACATTTTAATCGCTACGATATCTGACCAGTATCGGATCGGTATTGGCCCGATATGGCCTCATGCCTAGATGTTTTGAGCAGAAGAATTCACTTCTGAAACTTGTCAGAGACCCTTCTTCCTGCAGTATATAGGATTTTTGGATTATATCGTATTTGACATTTTTATCTCTCCGATATCCGACCAGTATCCGATTGCTATTGGACCGATATTGGCTCATTCCTCGATGTTTTGAGCAGACAAATTCACTTTTGGAACTTCTCGTGAACGCTTCTTCGTACAAGATGTAGGATTTTTGGATTGTATCGGATTTTAAACTTTTATCTGTCTGATAATATGACCAGTATCGGTTTGATATCGGGATATCGGTTTGGTTGCGAGATGTTTTGAACAGTTTTTGGGAACTATTCCTTATGCAAGATATCTGACCAGTATCAGTATCGGTGTATCAGTTAAAAAACAAACAAAAAAATCGTACTTTTTCAGCGTAGTTTATACTTAATAAAATATAATTTAAATGTATAAAATTTACTATATTTTACTACCCTCAGAAAATACACTCGTCATGATGATGTTTTGTAAACAGAACATGGACTTAAGTAAATAAGAGCGTGACCTCCGTGTTGTTTACAAGTCCTCGATATGTTCATGTTGTCACAACCTTGGACCAGCGATCGCCGCGTCATCGAGAAAACAGATGGACAGAGTTTGCCTGACCTGGCAGATTACAGGCAGATTACAGGCAGATTACGCTCCACTGCCCCTTTAACTCAGGGCAAACACAAGCGAATGGACACGCGTTGCTTTTTCCTGAAATCAAACATTGCACAAATTTGTTCCGTTTATCGGCTCATTTCCCAACAACGTGTGGTTTTTGCGACACAAGCACTTTTTTTTTTTTTACAACACTGAGTTCACACACAGTGCTCTCTTTAGTGTTTGCCACGCTGCACACAGGAAGTGATTTATATCACGGCAACAGGTTGCAACAAAGAAGCATTAGCGGAAAAGTTCCAGACGTTAATTCTATGTTTAAAAAAACAACGAATGAGATGATAGGATATTGAGAAGTTAAGAATTTATCTTTTTAATTTCGTAAGCGGCTAACTCTCCTGCACAAAATGAGCATTTTTAGCTCATAGGAAAAGCAGAAATAAGTAGCTTATTGTTGTCGCAAGGGTGACATTCTGCGATTTTCCCACTCTGTGAACTGTTTTCAAGAGCTAGCATGTCATAGTTTACCAAAAATGCGATATCTTAAAAACTTTTAGTGATTTGTTTTTGTGTGGACAGCATCAGGGCTAGCTTAAAGAATGAACAGATTTGAGCCACTTAGCAAAGTCTCACCTGATAAAATGTACGTCAGTCTGCGTCTAAGATGACTTAAGAATAAGTTTGTGACTTTATCTCACCATTAGAGAGCCTTTTTAAACATGGAAGCTAACGTTTGTAATCAGCTAACTCTTCTGCGTCAAACTCTGTAACCTATTTTCAAGAGCTAGCATGTCAGACTTTACCAAAAACACGATATCGTTAAAAACTTTTAGGGGATTCATCTCGACTTGTTTTTGAGTGGACAGCATCTCAGATTTTTAGCCAATTAGCACCGCCAGAGAGCCTTTTTAAACATGGAAGCTAACGTTTGTAATCAGCTAACTCTTCTGCACCAAATCCCATGGAGAAAATCAGCATTTTTAGCTCATGGGAACACAGGAGGTGCTGGTTTTCCCACTGTGTGACCTATTTTTAAGAGCTAGCATATCATAGTTTACCAAAAACTTTTAGTGGATTCATCTCGACTTGTTTTTGTGCGGAGCATCACAGAGCTAGCTTGAAGAATGAACAGATTTTTACCCAATTAGCACCGCCAGAGAGCCTTTTTAAACATGGAAGCTAACGTTTGTGGTCAGCTAACTCTTCTGCACCAAAACCCGTAGAGAAAATCTTAATTTTTAGCTCCGAGGGGAACCGATTTCAAACGCCGAAATCACAAAACAAATACGTGAACTTAGCGACGTAGGCGGCGGCGGATCGACACCTCGTGTGTTGCTGTGAATTTCTCTATGGACTTTGGAATGAGGCGAGATAAAGCAGTGAATCACCACTTAAAGGTGTAACCGACTAAAGTCGTGTCAGGACTCGACTGACTGGAGCAGTTTTGTTTTCTTTTTATAGAGCGTGTCCTTTATTCATTCATGCATTCATTCAGTCATTCATTCGTCTGAGTCGGAATGTTCACTCGGAGGTGAGGATCGTTCAAGGAATCTCCGGGCATTTTTCCCAAACTGTGACGTTGCGCGCTTTGTCAGAGGTTTCCAGATAAATCACAAATTACAGCGCGCACGCCAACATTTTGTCATCTGTGTGTGTGTGTGTGTGTGTGTGTGTGTGTGTGTGTGTGTGTGTGTGTGTGTTAGAGGGAGGGAGGTTTACAGAGGGGTGTGTTCAAGCAGTGTGTGTGTGTGTGTGTGTGTGTGTAAGGAACAGAGTCACGTTTAGAAAATATGAAGTAGTGTGAAGTTTGATGTGAAAGAGTAACTGAGTTTTCCTCTGGTGACCTCTGGTGACCTCTGGTGACCTCCCTCCTGTTCCAGTAAGTCTTCGGTTGTTTGTTTAAAGTCTTTTTGTATGATGCAACGGCCTCTGTGTGTGTGTGTGTGTGTGTGTGTGTGTGTGTGTGTGTGTGTGTGTGTGTGTGTGTGTGTGTGTGCTGTCACTGCGATGCTCAGTCCTCACTCGTTGACCGTCCATGTGTGTTTTTCAGCCATGGATCTGAAGCTGAATGTGAAGTTTCTGAGTTTCCTGCTCTTCTGTGGATGGTTTGGGATCAGCGTGGGATTTCTGCGAGGTGAGTTCCGAGTCTACGTGCGTTTAAATGTAAAACAACGTCTGGACTTTATGCTTCGGCTTATTTAATATTCACTTTCAAACAGTAATAAGTAATATCTGGATCAATTACGTGTAATTATTAGACTATTACACAAGAAATTAGGCTTAAAATTAAAAGAAGTGACTTTCAAACCAGTTACAGTCACCACAGATCATTTATCACCTAAAAAAATCTAATATCTATGCCATAATATAGATATTTATAATATCCAAACATTGCATCATCGTCGTCAAACATATCTATATCCGCAAGAATATTCAAGCGTTAACTATTTCATGTTTACACGTCTCGGTGTGTCTGGTCTTCGTCCAACGACCGCAGAGACGACCACAGGGTTTCGCTGCCACCTTGTGGCCGCTGCTGGAACTGCAGCAACCTTGTGTTTTATATGTCATTTTCACATAACAACACTTTGGCCTAAAAACATGCGAGGAAGAGGATGATTTTGTCTGCCGTGGCTCTGCTCGGTCAACGGTATCGTCACCGATCAGTGTTTTCTCAGGTGGTTCTTGGTATAAAAGGTTTGAGAAACCATTGTTTTGGATGTTTGACTGAGGGAGAGAGAGAGAGAGAGAGAGAGAGAGAGAAAAAAAGAAGGGAAAACTGACCACTAAGTTTATGTGAAGCCGTGAGTAAAAGTGGAAAATTCCACTTGAGTGACATCGAGTTTGATGGAAAACTCCCTGAAGGCAAACACACAATGTTCTCCGGGCAACACGAGCTACTCACTGAACGCCAGAGAGAGAGAGAGAGGGAAACGTCCAAGAAGTGGTTTTATTTAAAGGTGCATGATGTAATAAATCATAAAATCCTCCTAATATGTCACAGAGACTCGGGAATAATGTTCATATAACAAACTGAACTCACCAACAACAACAGTACAGACTAAATATTTGCGTTAAAACATTTTTTTTTGCAGACTGCAAATCATGTTTATGTTTTGGAATCACGATTTGGCGTCAGGTGGCGCCACCTACCGCCGTCTACCAATCATTGCGATCAGTAGAGTCTCAGCTGCCGAACAACCACGGGGTTGCCAGTTACGTCAGAAAACGAAAACACTAAAAGACCTCGGTGTTTTAAATTTTAGTGTAGTAACCGTTTTTGGCCACATTCTTACATATGGCGCCTTTAAAAAAAACGTTATTTCCCCTGTTTTCTGTCCTCTAACCCGTTCTTCTTCTTCTTCTTCTTCTTTACCGTTCTTTACCCAGAGAACTGCACCAACCACAAGGCCCAGTTTGACGTTATCTCGGTTCCCGGCGACGCGGCGATGCTCAACAGCACGCTGGTGTCGCCCAGATTCTTCGACTTCGCCGTCGTCCCGTACAACGTCACCTGGTACAAGTCGGGCCAAGTCATGAGCAACCGGACCGGACGGGTCCTGGTGCGGGGGGAGACTCTGTGGTTCCTCAGCGTCGCGCTGGACGACGCCGGGGAATACGTGGCCGTACTGAGGTAATTCACAACCTGATGTGCTGTTAAGCTAAGCTAAGCTAAGCTAAGCTAACATGCACTTCAAGATGTTTGGCACTGAAACTTTTTCCATTTTCCAACAGGACGCCGTTTCACTGCTACAATCAGTCCATCAGGCTTGAGGTCGACCTGCCCGTTGCCGGACAGTGTGGACGACCACAGAAGGCTAAACAAGAGCTAACAAAGGGCGTCAACGACAACCTCTCGTGCCCGCTGAAGAACTACATCAATAAACTCAACAGCTACAAGATCAATTCCTCTGTCACGTGGTACAGGGTGAGTTGTGGCGAAGGGCCAATTCCAATTCCTATCTTAACCCTCAAGCTCAACCCTTAATCTTAACCGGCCCTCAAAACCAAAGTGTTTTACTGCCATCTTGTGGCCGCGGTTGGAACTGCAGCAATATTGTGTTTTATGTCATTTTCCCTTCTTGAAAAACGGAGAAACAAAAGCACTTTGGACCAAGTGTTGAGGGTTATTTTGTCACTTAGAAATGGGACACCCCTTAAATGCAGATACGTCTTCAGACTGTTGGGGGGGCAGAATAACGCGAAAGCCGCGTCCAGTCTGTCAACTCCAAAAAGAAGAAGAAGATCATTAAGATTGAGGGTTAAGCAAGGAATTGGAATTCACCCAAACTCCTGTTCTTTGTTTTTTTTACCGTTACAAACACCTCATGATTCTTATCCTCACGTAGGGTTGCGAGCCCATAGAAGACTCGACGGGGCAGTACATCTACAGAGACAATACCACGCTGATCATTACGGGGGTGGACATTCACAACAAGCACGCCTACACCTGCACTTTGACCTTCAACCTCGGAGGAATCACGAGGTCCGTGTCGGAGACGATTGACGCTGATGTCAGAGGTTAGAACATTTGAGATTTGTGTACGATAGAATCACCCCAAAGCCCCGGAGATGGTAAGGAGTGCGAAAAATGATCTGAAACAGAATGGGACAAAATATTTTATCGGCAAAGAGGCCAACTTTCACACAGTGGCCATAAAGTGCTCAAAACGACCACAAGAGGGCCCCCAAGTGGAACGGTTCGGTTTGGTACAGTACTGTACGTATTTCTCTGCGTTTCCATTAGGAACAGTACCAAAATAACCAGCCTCGACTGTTCCATTCTTTGGCACAAACCAGGATGACTTTCAGTGAATGTCGAATTCAAACTGTTTTTTCTAGTTTTTCTAGTCAGTCATCGGTTAGAGAAAGCTTGAGTCTGTGATTCTGAGTAAACAGTAAAACTGTATCTGATGCTGCTTGTCTTTCCAGTGGAATATTCCATGCCTCCACAGCTGCGGGAACCAACCAATACAACGTTCAGTGCACACATTGGTGAGTCCTCGTCTTTATGTCTTGGGACGTTCCTTTTCTGTAAGATTGTGACTTGGGACGTTCCTTTTCCGTAAAAAATGTCTCTTGGGACGTTCCTTTTCTGTGAGAATTGTGACTTGGGACGTTCCGTTTCCGTAAGAATTGTGACTTGGAACGTTCCTTTTTCATAAGAATTGTGACTTGGGACGTTCCTTTTCTGTAAGTTTGTGTTTTGGAATGTTCCTTTTCCGTAAAAATTGTGACTTGGGACGTTCCTTTTTCATAAGAATTGTGACTTGGGACGTTCCTTTTCTGTAAGTTTGTGACTTGGAATGTTCCGTTTCCGTAAGAATTGTGACTTGAAACGTTCCTTTTTGTAAGATTGTGACTTGGGACGTTCCTTTTCGGTAAGAATAGTAGCTTGGGACGTTCCTTTTCTGTAAGAATTGTGACTTGGAATGTTCCGTTTCCGTAAGAATTGTGACTTGGAACATTCCTTTTTGTAAGATTGTGACTTGGGATGTTCCTTTTCGGTAAGAATAGTAGCTTGGGACGTTCCTTTTCTGTAAGAATTGTGACTTGGAATGTTCCGTTCCTGTAAGAATTTTGGCTTGGGACGTTCCTTTTCCGTAAAATTTGTCTCAAATTCTGTACATTTGTTTGTTTCAGCACTAATACAATGAAAAAAGCCTTTATAAGGTGATTTTGTGATTCAAAAAATAGTTTATTATTGGAGTTAAATGTCTGTTTTTGCTTTCTACATGTGGTTTAGGTTCCAGTCTCAGCCGACCCTGCAGCGTCTTTGTGCCGGGTATTGGGCTGCCCTTCATCGACGTTATCTGGATGGCCGGATCCAAACTCATCACAACCAACGATCCGTCCGACCGCATCTACATCAACAAAACTAAATCGTCAGTTCTTTGCCCATTTGTCTGTTTATCAGCGTGTTCTGCAGCAGAAAAAAAGCTGATTATCTGACCGTTCTCTCGCCTCAGTTTGCCGATGGAAGACGGACCACACCAAGGCTGGCTGTTGGAGGACGTGCTGACGATTACTGAGCTCAGGGAGGAAGATTTCTTCATCAACTACACGTGTCAAGCTCAGAGTCCTCGAGGGCATCCTAAAGCATTTTTCACTTTGCTACCAGCAGGTAAAAGAAAAGAACTACTCGTATATTTTACTACAGGACATTGGGTCAACCCAACCCCCCGTTGCTCCCCGGGTGCTGTTTCTAGTCGTCCAGTCTTGACGTAATAGTAACTCTCTGTGATGATCATCATCGTTATCTACAGATCCAGACCTCCGGCTTCCCATCGGGTCCGTGTTCGGCTGTGTGACGTTCCTCTTCATCACCAGCGTCACGGTCTACTACCTTTTCAAGGTGGATATTGTGCTGTGGTTCAGGAGAGTGTTCCCAGTCCTCTATAGCAACAAAGGTAACAATCACACACTTCTTCTTTTTTTGTGGATTAAGACTTGGTTTTAGAGCTAGGGTTCAGATTAAGTTCATAATTCATCAACTCAAAACTTCTTATCCTTCTGATGTAGTCACAGTGGATGGAAATACACACATTTTTCTTTTGCACAACGTTTGAAAATGCACTAAAGTCGCCTCACAAAGACAGATTCTCAACGTGCCAAACATGGGAAATGCCCACAGTGACGCTTAATATACAGTGTACTGTATGTGTAACCACAGTTTTAAATGCAAGGAAACAAACCGACCACAGAGCCGCCTGCAGGGTTCCTCATTAAATGTCACAGACTATTTCCCAAACAGAACCTTTTCACACCTTTTTGAATGACCAAAGTCATTAGACACCCACACACCTACTGTACACGATCTATATATCAGCGTGACTAAGATCTGACCTCCTTCTGCGTCAGACTCGGATGGGAAGCTGTACGACGCCTACGTGGCCTACCCACCACCCCGAGCCATCGGATTCAGCGAGGAAGTGGAGACCTTTGCCCTTCACACGCTGCCTCAAGTGTTGGAAAAGTCCTGCGGCTACAAACTGTTCATAGCAGGTCGCGACTGTCTGCCCGGGGAGGGTAAGCACGTACTTGTGATTTAAAAGTCGTTGTTGAAGTCAAAGTCTTGCCGTGCCTTCATGTCCTGCCGTGTCCTCCCTCCAGCCATCGTGGACTCGGTGGAGGAGAACATGCAAGCCAGCCGCCGCCTCCTCCTCCTCTACACCGCCGCCACGTTCGCCAGCAAGAAGCACGCCAATAGCGCCGGGAGTACCAGCAGCAGCAACAACAACAACCTCTCCAAGAACAACAACAGCGAAGAAAGCAGCGGGGTCTTCGACGAGGACGGCGGCGGCGGCGGCGGCGGCGGCGGCGGCGGACTCCACCGCGACGCCAGGCAGCAGCTGGAGTGTCTGGCGGCCATGCACAGGTCGCTGCTGGAGGGAACGCTCAAGGTCAGAGAAACCGTTTGAATTCATGAAGTAATGTTTTAGCTAGCCGGGGTTGTGATCGGGAAGGCATCTCAAAGGTCTTCGTCCTGCGTCACAGGTGGTCCTGGTGGAGTTGGAGGAGATCAGCCCGGCTCAGCTGGCTCTCTTCCCAGAGTCGGTGCGTCACCTGAGGAAGAAACAGGGCGCGGTGTGTTGGTGGAAAGAGCGAAGGAAAGGGCGGAGGTGGCGGATGTGCGCAACGGCGGACGAGGAGAAAGCCGGACAGGACGCTCAGCCGTCGCCGTCCCTCTCGCCTTCCTCCGGGTTCTGGAAGGAGGTTCGGTATCACATGCCGGTGAGAGGCAAGAGGGCGACGTACCCGGAGACGACTGCGCTGCTGAACCTATGACGAGGACGCGACGTGTTCACAGGAGCTGGTTTCTAATGTCTGATGTCTGGCAAGGAATCCTCGTATATCCACATACAGACGATTCAGGAACACTGTGAGACAGCGCGGTCTACAGCGAGGTCTACGGTCTACGGCGAGGTCTACGTTCTACAGCGAGGTCTGCGGTCTACGGCGAGGTCTACGTTCTACATCGAGGTATACGGTCTACAGCGTGGTTTTCAGTCTACAGCGAGGTCTACGTTTACAGCGAGGTCTACGTTCTATATTGAGGTCTTCGGTCTACAGCGAGGTCTACGTTCTACAGCGAGGTCTACGTTCTATATTGAGGTCTTCGGTCTACAGCGAGGTCTACGTTCTACAGCGAGGTCTACGGTTTACAGCGAGGTCTACGTTTACAGCGAGTCTTCGGTCTACAGCGAGGTCTACGTTTACAGCGAGGTCTACGTTCTATATTGAGGTCTTCGGTCTACAGCGAGGTCTACGTTCTACAGCGAGGTCTTCGGTCTACAGCGAGGTCTACGTTTACAGCGAGGTCTACGTTCTATATTGAGGTCTTCGGTCTACAGTGAGGTCTACGTTTACAGCGAGGTCTTCGGTCTACAGCGAGGTATACGTTCTACAGCGAGGTCTACGGCGAGGTCTACGTTCTACAGCGAGGTCTTCGGTCTACAGCGAGGTCTACGTTCTACGGCGAGGTCTACGGTCTACAGCGAGTGCCACGCCGCATTCCATTTGTAGTCGGAACTCGGGATTTCCGACGTCATGTGAACACTGGATTTCCCACTTGGAAACTTGGAGCAACCTCAGGATTCCAAGACGACTGCCTTCATACTTTTTCATGTCCGATACCGCGATTTTCTGCCGATATCAGTCTGACATTATCATTTCAAACTAACTGTGTCAAACAAATGTCCGTCACACAATAAATAAACAGCGCACAACATGACTCAGCTAAAAATGCTGTTGCTGATGTTTGTGTTGTGTTGTATTTTGTATGTTTGATCTTGAGGGTGCTTTTTTTTTGAGGGTTTGGTTTTAGGGTTATAGTTAAGTGGGGTAAGGGACTAGGGAATGCAATAGCGCCACCTTGTGTGTGTATGCATGCGGCACATTTTATGTCCTTGTGAGGACACTTTGTCTGGTCCTCAACTTTACAGGGCTTTTTTTGTGGATTAAGACTTGGTTTTAGGCTTAGGGTTAGGGTTAAGTTCAGATTTAGGGGAATGCATTATGACGTGTCCTCACTAGGAAAGTGTGGGTGTAGGTTTTGGGGATATTTTGTCCTCACAAGGACATTTTGTGTGGTCCTCACAACTTTAAAGGGCTTTTTGAGAGTCACGAGTTGGTTTTAGGGTTAGGGTTGGGATTAAATTTGGGTTAGGGGCCGGGATTAGGCAGTTTAGGGGACTGCGTTATGTCTATGCTGTGTCCTCACGACGCTATAAAGACATGTTTGCGTGTGTGTGTGTTTGTTAATATCCAGCTGTCACTGTCATTTGTGAAGCGCTTGAGGTTTCGTGGCCTATTTATTTAAAACCTTTGACTGAATATCGGTGCTGCACCTAAACTGCACGGTGATTGGTGGATGAAACCACCAAAAGCTCAGTGGAAACGGCATGAAATGATGCAAGTGAATGGAAAACGACAGCATCTCTTCAGAACAAGCAGCCGGTAAGTGCTTTCATCTCACTTAGGACAAATGTAACGATAACGCGTTAAATTTGTGATCGGAAAATGTGTCATTTATTTCTATTCGTTCCGTTCATCATCAGTGAAAGTTAGCACTTGTTTTTTATCCTGACTCATAATTTTATACGGATTATTGTGCAACTCTGTCTTCTTACCATTTATTTATAGAACGTTATCCGTTATTCTTATTGTCACCTGATGTTATTTTGTACAGAAGAGTCACATATGAAATTTGTTCTCCCCTCCCAAAAAAAAGTCTGAAATCTGGGTTTAATCTCCGAATTTGAGAATAAAAAAAACTTTAATCTCACAATTCTGATTTTAAAAATGTGAATTCTGGGTTTAATCTCAGAAGTCAGGCTGTTTACAAAATGTTTTTATTTAATAATTTTTTTTTACATTTGACCATAATCTAATCCTCTTCCATCATTTTGAAAAGTTAATAATCCGGGTATATGTATATATATATATATACGTATATGTGTTTATATACATATATATATATGTATACGTATATATGTATATGTATATATATATGTGTGTATATACATATATATATATACATATAGGCGTGTATATACATATATATATGTATACGTATATATGTATATGTATATATATATGTGTGTATATACATATATATATATACATATAGGCGTGTATATACATATATATATATATGTATACGTATATATATATATATATATATGTGTGTGTATATATTTATTTTAAACGTGCTTTATTTTTCACGCTTTAAACCGCTCACTCTCCCACACCAAACCCCATAGAGAAAACCAGTGTTTTTAGCTCATGTGGACACAGGCGCTGCCGGTCTACTGCTGCCCCGTGTGGTCACTTTGTGTCACTGAAGTGAATCTAAAAATAGGTTTCAAAACACCAAAGTCACAAAATAAAGACATGTATTTGACCTCTGACCTTTAACCTGTGCCGTGTCACTAAAGGCAGAAATGTCTGCTGGAACTTCCTGGGAGTGGACTGGGAGTGTTTCTCTGTTTCCTCGTGAAGGAGTTAGTATTCCCCACTTCTCTTTCTTCTTTTTACGGGAACCTGTTTGAGTCAGCGACGTCAGCGCAGATGACTTACAGCAGAGCGTCTTTCTCTTTCTCTCTGTGAGAACGCGAAGAGTTCACTGAAGTGTAAAACCTGTTCACGTCCACTTCAGGAGAACCATGTCGTGGTCGTCTGTGCTGACGGCTCTGCTGTGCCTGACCGTGGCTCACGGTGAGTATCCACATCCTCTAAATCCAGCTCCGGATTTTGTATTGTTCCACTTAATAATCTCCCACTTGTCATTTACCCATTGAAATGAACTCATTTTTAACATTTAAAGCTGCTTTCAAGGATGTTTTTGTGAGACAGCGGTGAATTAACACCGTCGTGTTTGTTCAATAATGAAGTGAAACTGAAGACATGTGACGTTTCCTTTTTTTTGTAAACCAGAAGTTTTTTAAAACACTTATTTTTTTTACACCTCCAGAGAAAGTTTTGTGTATGACATGTATATCGTTAAAGGCGCCATATGTAAGAATGTGGCCAAAAACGGTTACTACATTCAAATTCAAAACACCGAGGTCTTTTAGGTTTGGTTTTTCTGACGTAACTGGCAACCCGTGGTTGCTCGGCAGCTGAGACTCTACCGACTGCAATGATTGGTAGACGGCGGTAGGTGGCGCCACATGACGGCAGAACATCAATAATGTTATTTAAAAACGTATAAACTTACATCTGGGGACCCTAAAACAATCACCTGTGACCCATCTGTGGGCCTCGACCCAGGCTTTGGGAACCACTGGTATAAACACTATATGGACAAAAGAATTTTCAATAAAAAAAACAATGCATAAACATAATAACATATTAAACATAATATATGAAACAAGGTATAAAAGGTATAGTAAAAGTATGTAATTCGTAATAATTAACCGATACATAACGGTAACTATCGATTAATATAAAGTACTAAAAGACAACGCAAACATTTTTTATCGGAACATTTAATCGCTAAAGTTACCATAAAATGTCCAAGTTTCCCCTTAGCTCAATAAATGATGCTTTTATTGCTGCGGTGCACGTCTGAGTCAACTTCCTGTGGTGAAAGTGGGTCAAACGTTGACTTTAAGGCTTCTGTGGTCGTTTGAGGCTCCAGGAAGTTTCTCACCTGGGTTTGACTTCGTGTTCAGAGGAAAAGACTGAGGTTTGATTTGCGAGAGGACGACGTTAAAGACGCTGAGGTTTGTTCTTCTGCAGAAACAGAAGAGCGTCGCAATCAAGCGTCACCGTGATGTTGAAATAATGAACTTTACTGTGAAAGAACCCCAAAAAACAGTCAAAATATGCCATTGACAATCGTTTTTTTTAGTGTTCCATTGTTATTTTATTATGATTAAACCTTTTATTTAGGGGCCAGATATAGATATAATAACAGACACCTCTGAGTCTAAATTGTGATTTAAAAAAATGGACATAAACATAGACCTTTGAAGGATAAGCTGAGGATTTTGAGATGAATAAAAGATGTATTTTGGGGGGAAGTGGCCCTTTAAAGACTCATTGGTATTAGAATGTAAATAAATGAAAATATAAAGTGACAGTTTGATGGTCTGCTCTGGTCTCACCTGTGCACTTTCCCGTCCAGGCCACAGTGGGGAGACAGAGTTCTACCACGCGAGCGTCGGCCACCTCTTCCTGCTGAGGTGTCCCGCCTCAAACGTGACGTGGAGCAGAGCGGGGAGGCCGCGCGGCAGTCTGCCCGCTGGAGTGGAGGTCAGGGAAGGGTCACTGTGGTTTCTGCCTGTACGGGCGTCCCACGACGGGGCGTACGCCTGCGAGGGAAGGTCCAGAAGGTACAGAAGCACCTGGAGAACCCTACTGAGGGACAGAATCCACCCTTTAGATCAGGGCTCTCAAACTCAAATGACCTGGGGGCCAATGCGCATCTATTGTGGTCAAGAGGGGGCCGGCCTGGGAAAATAAACAACATAAATAATATGTGTGGACAAATGTAATTAAAATCAGGAGCCCTTTCGGCCACTGCCATTTGTGGCTCTGGTCCTTTTATATATGTAATTGAATGTTGTATATGATACATTTAATAATGGGATAATTATGCCCCTAATGTCTTATTATTACTCTTATAATAAACATTGCTAGCAAACATATATTATTTTCCATCACCTCGCTGGCAGCTGTGCCTCAGGTCGTGGGCCATGTTTTCATTATAACATGATATTAAGTGGGGGGCCGCATGTGGCCCCTGGGCCGCCAGTTTGACACCCCTGCTTTAGATGAATACAACGACAATGATATTGCCTTACCGGTCCATGCACAGTGCGGTGGACGACACCAACCAAAATTAGTAGAAATGAGTAAACTACTCGCTTGATTATTACTCGATCCTGGATTTAGTCGCCAAATCGGTCAACAGTAGTAGTAGCCGTGCCGTTTTTTGTCTCCCGCTCTACAGGGGCGAGGCTGGATTGTTGACGATAAAGTTCAGGGTGTCGGTGTCCACTAGAGGGTGTCCTCATCCAGTGGAGAACAGGACCGCCCCTCAGGGAGTCAAGGGAGAACTTCCCTGCAAACAAAGAGAGATCTTCAGACTGAATAACACAACAAACATGCGATGGATGAAGGTATTTATTTATTTATTTATTTATTTATTTATTTATTTATTTATTTATTTATTTATTTATTTATTTATTTATGTCTGTCTGTCTGTCTTATTTATGTTATATAATACATATATATATTTGTTCCGGAAACCCGACTTAAACTCGACAGGCGTAAAAGTGTGGCTACTTCCGGTTGTGGCTAGTGTTTTGCTAACATTTAAGACGTAAGATAACATAGAAAACGTGCATTTTATTTCACGAGAATAACTTTTTTAAGTGATACGATGAAACGGTGTGTTTTGTTTTACAAGTGTTACCACTGTAAGCTACTTAAATGTTTTTTTTTTTTTTAGTTTTATGACAAAAGGTTTGTACAGGAAGTAGTACGTAAGGCGACACGGGATATGACGTCATTTTGTCGCGTGCCCGGCACACTACGGCGACCATAAACCTAGCTTAATTTGTGATTTACGTTACAAAGTATAGGTTAAGCAACTAAAACGAGACTGAGACAAAAGTGTGTATTATTTTCTCAAAAAGGAGTAGCCCTGGCCTTCTTATTTTGAAGGCCAGGGTAAGAGGAAGTAGTGACGGAAAAAGGAAGTGGTGAGCCCCCCTCGTCGCTTTTGATTTTTACCTGCGTAGTGTATGTTTACACATAACCGCTGGATTACACGACTAAAACGAAAGATAACATGAAAATGCATATTTGTATTGTCTAAGAATAACTACTTATTGAACAATTGGGCATTAATTTACTTAAAAACCACGTAACTACCGTAAATCATTTTGACAGGAAGTTACCGCACTTTGAGTTTCCGGGTCCAGATCGGTAAGTTTATTACACTTTTTAAGCTAGGTTTATAGATTTGAGTTTTGTAAACTCTACATAACATACTGTCTAAAAGGCTTCAAGTCAACATTAAAGACAACAACAACAACAAAAACTAAGATTTAAAGTGATTACAATGTTACAGGAGTGTCACATTTAAGGGAAATTTAGTGCCTATAGTGCTCAGATTGGGTCGAATGTAGAAACATTCAAATTTAAGTAAATCAGCAAATGTTCACTGGGAGTTTCAAATTCCCACAGTGAAGCGAAACCAAGCAGCAACACTGCCCCCTAGTGTTGTAATCAGAAACATGTGACTCTGCTGCTGGTGTTTGAAGCAAATACCCTCTTTATTTTGTTGTTGTTAGTTTAATCAAAAATTAATACATTAATCCACTTCTCGTGTGTCTGTGTGAAGGACTGTCGCCCCGTGGAGGTCATCTCTACGGATGAGAACGGCAACTCGTGGCTTCCCGCGCTCGCCGAAAAGGATTCTGGGACATACACCTGCCTCGTGGATGTCAGCGTGGACGGCAGGACGTACACTGCTGCGCGTAGCATTCAGCTAACTGTCAACAATGGTACGTGTCAACACTTTAGCGCTGAAGTCATTTCCAGTTGCCAGTTGGTGTCAATATTTACACTTGGATTGCTTTTAGGATTTTTATTTAGTTTGAGGCAGATCGAATTTGAGTTTGCAACATTGCTAATTTGCCGCATTGACCTCCCAGAGTTTGTGCTAGTTTAGCTTTTCCTCTAAACACAGTGTCGGGAGGTTACAGTCATCTCTGATATTGCTTTATCTCACTGACTTATGTTATATTTACTCTGATTACGTCTTTAGATACAATTCGTTCAGAGCCGGAGCTCTGGTTCCCTCTTCAGGAGGTGGTCGTGGTCAAAGTGGGTGAGTAACATGGATGCACACAAATTGTGCGTCTCTGTGTTTACGTTTAAGAACAGGCTGTTCAATTTGACTCTCAAGTGATATCAAACCAAGGAGTAGTTACAGGAACAAATTCACTGCGCACTAATTTCACTTAAAACGTGTCATGTAGAGCGTTATCGGATATCTCATCTAAACAAATAGCGATAGCAGTTAGCTAACCACTTACGAAAGGAACACCGGGATATTAGCATCGGCTACGACTAGTTAGTAATTCAAAACAAACTTGACTAGTGATTCGAAAAACTGTTGACAATCGAGGAAGACCGCAATAGTATCATTAGACATTACTGTCGTAATTGAAATGCTGTAAATACATTTGGGCGAGTCCTTGGCTTGAGCCATCGCTTCCACAAAGATTTACCGGCCGGCTCTCAAACTTCGCTGGCAGGTGACGCAGGGGATGCTTGCAAATTCCTCAAAAGACTCCTTTTCAAGTGCGGTCCTTTGGAAGCTTCATTTTAAATGAGGAAAACCCAAAATGAGAAACAAGACAGCCCTACCCCTCATTTGAGGGGGAAGGGGTGGAATTGGGGTTCAGCTTAAAGCTGCTTTGTGTCTTGTTTTCACTTCAGGTAAGAGCGTCAATCTAACGTGTTTAGCCTTCATTGGCTTCAGTGAGAACCAGGAAACTGTCATGTACTGGACTGTGGAGGAGAACGACGTCGTGGACTACGAGGAACTCGAGGAGTCCTGGAGTTTGTGAGTTTGTGTTTCTCCGTCGCCATAAATCCACGATCGACACGTTCCTCACCTTGCCGATTTGTCCCGTCTCTTTCAGTAGGCACAGTAGTGGCGGGGTGTTCGGCGTGTCCACGCTGTCCATCTCCAAAGTCCTCCGCTTGTTCCTGAACGTCCCCATTCGCTGCTACATATCGAGTTCAACTGGCAAGAAAGCTGGCTTTGTGCTGCTCCAAGAAGGTCAATAGTCCGCATCTCATGATCTTTTCCCGAGTAAAAAGGGCAAAATGTGTTGCAAAGAAATAGAAAAAAGAGGCCAAAATCCAAACTGATTTCATAAACAGTTATAACAGCAAACACCTCCATTTAAATATTTACAGTTCGACATTGTGAGTACGGACTCATGAATCAGCTTTATAAATACGTGGCTTTATGGAGAAACGAGTTTGGCAAGAGTTTTCCTTTTCTGAATTTACTGGGAATCAAAAATGTTTGGTGCAGCTGGGAACAAGCGGTTTACAGAGTAACACAGACTTCCAATGTCTGGTCGGGGGAAAGGCTGCGTGACGAAATGTATTCTTAAGAAATCACAGGCTTGAGCAGGCATCGATTTTACTAGGTGATCGTTTTGTAAAGAGCCTTTAATGTCTTGGTGTTTGCAATTCAATCGCCCGTAACGATTGGCTATGAAGGAAAGTGTTTCCTCTCTTCTGCAGATGACCACACTGTCTTCTCCACCAGTGTTGCTCTCTGCCTCACTTCTTCCCTGGCCTTCCTGACCCTCGCTGCGCTCAGTCTCTTCAAAGTCGATGTGGTGTTGGCTTGCAGGAAGCTGCGTGGACGTTTCTCCGAACCGGGTCGGTGTTTATCTTTGAGTGAAAAAATGTCCATCTGCTCTTTGTTTCCCCTTTGCTTATTTTAACAGTACAAAACACATTCTCTTTGTCTTTTAATCAATGTGCAGAAACGGGCCAAAAACAACACAGCTTTCAGTAATTTTCCCGATACCACAAACCGTTATAATTATTGTAATTCACCCGGTTAAGGGTGAACCGCCCCTCGTCATATATTCACAACCTCCTCACTCTGACGTCTGGATGCGCTGCTCTGCATCCAGGGTGTCCACGGGGTCTAACTATTTGAATTTAAGGCCTTAAAATGTCTTAAATTCTCCTAAAATCTCATAAAAGGTAGAATTTTGAAAGGTCTTGTTTCTGTTTTTGAGGATGAGGACATTACTACAACACGAGAATTTATCGAGCACCACTAGCTTGTGTGCTGTGCGCCGCGGTGTGTTACAGCTTAGCATAGCAGCGGAGAATACTTAATGAAAACCCACAGCTAAGCCGAATTGCAAGTTCAACGATTTGTGGCTCCAATTTTCCTTCATGTCTTTTGTACTTTTTTTTGCCAGTATGGATTTGAAATGGGTCTTAAATTGTATTCATTGTGGTCTTAAAAATGTCTTTAAAAGTCTTAAATTTGATTCGTTGAAACCTGCAGAGACCCTGTGCATCTTTTGCTTTACAACCAGACTCAATGGTGTGCCAGAATCTGCCTGGACAGGTTGGGGTGAAAGGACAAATGCTTGATTGTTAATTGGACGTTCTAAATTACAAGAGACCCATATATTTGGTTTGATTCACAGAGCCTCACAGTGAAAACTTGCTCTCCCTCTCTACAGCTCCAGATGGGAAGCTCTACGACGGCTACGTTAGCTTCCTTCATCCCGACACCCCGGGTTCTGCTGAGGCGGCAAACTTTGCTCTGCAGATCTTACCCGACGAGCTGGAGGCCAAACACGGCTACTCCCTGTACATCAGAGGACGGGACGACCGGCCCGGTGAAGGTGAGCAACAGACGCTCGCATGGTTTTTCAGTAAAGTCGTAGCTCTCTTGACGCTGCTGGAAACTCAGTTTCTTCTTTCTGAACGCTCTACAGCCTTTCACGACGCCGCTGCTGCTACAATACGCCAGTGTCGCACGCTGATAATCGTGCTGTCACAATCCTGCACTGATGCCAACACGGCAGCCGAGACAACGCCCCTACCCGACCACCGACACCGGCTGAGCTACGAACAGAAAATCGGCGTTCACGACGCTCTCATGCAGAACGAGCCCCGAGTGATCCTGGTGGAAGTTGGTGAGTCACTGGTCTTTGAGTCACGACATGGTTTTCACTGATTTTCACTCGAGCAGATCTAATAATTTGGTTTTTAATCTGACCTGTCACAGACGGATAGATCTCTGGATGGAATTTAGACTGATAGTAGAGTGTCTGATCCGCCATCAATGGGCAGATTCTTACCAAAATACAATGGGAACATACTCGGGTGACCACAAAAAAAAAAAAAACCTGTCACAAAAGATTCAGATTGATCAAAAACGGTGGACAGGAGACGCTAACTGATGAAAACCAAAAGGATTGCGATGCTGCATGAATTCGGTCGTGCCGTTCCAGATTACGGACGTCTGGGACGTTGCTCAACACCCTGACGAAAAGTCCTGCGTAGTCTGACGTCTCCTTACGACGTCTGAGCGCGAGACCACTTTGGTAGCAATGGTTGACAACTCCTTGACCTTTGAGCGTCCAGAAGTGTTGTGAACGATGAAGAAAAAGACCGAAAAAAGACCCGGCAAGAATAAGTGTCACTGTGATCGATAATCTTGACATGGCGACCATCAGTGCTGTCGCTAAGTACACCACTGTTGGATATTTACATTTTAGACATTTCCTTTGCTAAGATAAGAGACTACCACATGTTTTCAGGGATTTTTAAAGGCGTTTTTTAACTGATCTACAGTTGGACATCGTTGGCTTCTGATTCTCCTATCGGACGTCACGATCTTTACTCTTCCATTGACGTCACTCTCTGACAAATCGGTGGCCGGCAGTCTGTTGGCAAACACATTTTAGTAATGACTTAGCTTACTTGGAACCTCGCTTTGTCTTCTACTACAATGAGAACTCTGTTTATGTTTATTGTTTCATAACTCGTTGACCTCTTATATCACCGATCTCTTGACTTCCCTTCAAACCTCTTTATAATTGCACCAGATGGCGCGGTGGATTACAGTCGCCTGCCAGAGTCACTTCACTACATCAAGAGGAAACAAGGAGCGCTGAAGTGGACCAAAGACTTCCTTGGCACCAGCAAACTCACCAAATTGCACTCCAGCAGAAGGTTCTGGAACAATCTCAGGTACCAGATGCCCTCGGTGCCCGCAAGAAACCACCCGCTATGAAGCTCTAAGCTAACAGGAAGCTATGATGTAGCTTCTGTTCTGACAGTCGGCAATTGTTTGCAATCGAGACACTGGATTCCCACCTGTGTGCAATTAGGTGAGAAAGACGTGTGCTGGATTCTTGATTTACCGAGCAGGAAAACTCGACAAAAACAATACAGACTTTCATATTAGGTCACTAATAAAGGGCTTTGAGGGGGCAACTGTGTGGCAGAGCAAAATGAAATGCAGATGTCCACAGACAAAATGATGTTGTTGTGCGCTACAACATGTTATTTAGCCTCGGACCACAGTTCTGTGGAACCTTTTTATTTGTTGTTCTCTGTTGGTTATTTCCACATCATCACGTTATCAAAGGTATCGGAGAAAACACGACGCAAAAAAGGGAAATTTTAACTGTCTCTTTGTGTTCATACGTAACAATCTGCGATCAAAGATGGTGCGAATGTTTGCTGAAAACAACATTTCCTGTTGGATCTTATCTTACCATATTTTTCCTCCTGTACCTTGGTGACCATGAGTGTTCTACTGTGCAACTGCACTGCAAAAAAATTGACCTTTAAATGAGCCTCGTTTTCTCTCGTACATGTTCATGGCCGAGTGACGGAGTTGACTCTTACTGTGTTGTAAGAGCTTTCCACGGAGGAAACTCCAAAAAAAAGTCAAACATTAACAAATTGAATTAACGTGGAGTCCAAAACCTCGGTCAGAGCTTCAATCTTCCAACGAACAAAGGATGAAAGAAGAAAGTTGATACTTTCGTATAATTGTGTTATAAAAATAGATGTTTTTTAAAACTTTTAGACTTTTTTTTATTAAACTGTATACACTGTGTATATATATATATATATATATATATTAAAATATGCATAAATATTTGTAACATGTAAATTATCCCGTCCTCATCATTCACCTGTCCTCATCATTCATTCACCTGTCTTCGTCATTCACCTGTCCTCATCATTTATTCACCTGTCCTCATCCTTCACCTGTCCTCTTCTTTCACCGGTCTTCATCGCTCACCTTTCCTCATCCTTCACCTGTCCTCTTCTTTCACCTGTCCTCATCGTTCACCTGTCCTCTTCTTTCACCTGTCCTCATCATTCCTCAATTCATGACTTTCCACCTCTGGTTAAAGGAAAACAAGTTGCTTCCTTTAGTTTGAAGGAAACTTAACCCATTCACGTGAAACCAGCTGACGTCATTTTGATGTTTTAATGTTTTCAACCTTTTCATTTTTATTTTCTCACGGAGAGTTTTCTCCGGCTCCGGTTTTATGCACAAACACTTAGTGACGACCAGTCCACTTTAGACGAGAGTGGGCAGATTTCCACAGCTTTGGAATGAATGAATGAATAAATGTGTTTGTGCATAATGGCCCGGCGGTCGATGGTTTCTCCAGAATTATTTTTAAGCCATTATCTTGGATCGTTATCGGGAATCCAATTCTCTATTCACACACACACACACACACCCACACACACCCTGTGGAAAGTATAAATGGATCAGGATCAGTGGTAGAACTGGAGACCAGACCAGACCAGACGAGGACTCTGCTGTTGACTGTGAGTAAAATACAAAACTTCTTCTACTACTACTACTACTACTACTACTACTAATAATAATAATGATACAATTGGGCTGATGCATTTATATATTCATTTGAATAGTCACATTTTTTTATAACAACAATTGCAATAATGATAATAAACTTTTAAATAAAGGATTGCAACTCAGTGTTTCACAATAAAAGGAAAATAAAATGTAAAAATCAGTTACACGTTGTAATGACATGTTAAACTTCAGTTTTTATAATTTCACAATGTTTCATTTCATTTTAATGTCGCGTGTCGTGACAGACACGGCCACATGAGGTGAAAAAGGAAGGGGGGGGGGGAACTGTGTGACAAGTAAAACTGTCTTTGTGTCTCTTTCAGTCGCTCAGTCTCATAGAAGAAGAAGAAGGACAACACTCTCGCTCTTCTAAGGTAAACATCTGCAAGTTTATTTCAAACTATTTTCATATTCTACTGCGCTCTGCGTTTACATTCAGTGTGTGGTAAAGTGGCTAAATATGTAAATAAGTTCCAGAAGATGTTAGTGTTTTATCTACTTTTATGTAAATATTTAGTCCATATTAACAACCAAAAACTGGACTTGTGTTGCATATTAAGCCAACTTATACAGTATATTAAAAATTATCCTGAACATAGAAATCCCAACAATGATTTAAACATCAAGCTCACAGTATATAATGGTTATATAATGATGACTTGGACACATGACCAGCAGTTTTGTCACAATTCTAAAACATTTAAATGACTCTTCAAAGGTTGATGCTGTGGTTGATTTTGCAGAAATGCACATTACAGTCATATCACGCCAGGCTTTATATGTGAGATAATATCATTGCCCTCTGTAACTGCACGCTTGTGCAAACGCCGCTGCACATTTTGTCACTGATCACCGACTGATATGTCTCTTCCACAAAATAAATCATCCCCGGTGATAACTTGATGAGCTATTTCCACTGACCTTCTGACATTCGTGTCAACCAGATCATTCAGATATAAATAATCTGTCGGTCACATCGTGAACATGTCCCTAATGCACGCTTTGAAATCAAGGTTATTGCCGTTATTGTTAGCCTGTTTTGTAGCTATTGTAACACAAAAAAATTACTCGTTTGCAGTGTTTTGTTGGCACCATAAACGCAAGGTTTATTACCGTGTTCCGTAGAGAGCCACGTGGCACATGCTTCCATTGAATCCCATGTCACTCCTTCCTTGCCCCTATCGTGCAGCTTTACCTGAAGCTAAGGTTGGTTAGCAATGCTGTGTAGCTATGCTAACCACAGACAACTTGTTTGCGATCTCTAGATTGTACCTAAGGACATACTTGACGGGTGCCTCTTTCCCCTGTATGTGCACTTGCCTTTGGTTCCATTTAATTACATATCTCCAGTCACTTAGCTCTACCTGATGCTGATATTGGTTAGCATGTTTTGTAGCTATCATAACCACAACAAAACGTGTTTGCAGTCTCTTGAATGTACCATAATTACTGGGTCATTCTTAAGGTTTCATGCGGGTGCATACCCTTGGTTCCATTCAATCCCATGTCATCCCTTCCCCCTATCACATAGCTTTACCTAAAGCTAACATTGTTAGCAGCTAGCATGTTGTGTAACTATTGTAACACAATGCAACTTGTTTGCAATCTCTTGTACGTACCATCAGGGCATTAGATCTTAACGCATTCTGCAGAAAGCTATGTCGCATTTTCGCATGAGCATCCCCCGTGGTTCCATTCAATCCCCTCCCCCCCCTTGCCTTTAGGACTAAGCTTTTATTGAAGCTAATGTTGGTTAGCATGCTTGTAGCTAAGCTTTTGTTTTGCAGTTTTTTTGTACTTAGTATAATGGCTGTACATTTCCACATGAACATACTTGTACTTGCAGTTCCATTTACACTAAAACATGGGTCCGCGAGTCTGACAGCTAGCTAGCATCCCACATATGATCTATATCACATTCCATTTCCTTGTTTTCTTTGAGTCAGGTAAAATTTTCTTCAGAAGTTTCTTTGTATGCTATGTTATGTCACATCTGCACACAATAATAATTCTCTGTTTCTCTCTAGATGATGGATAATTTACGTATTCTCCTCTTCATCCTTGGGGTGATGCCTGTATACGAATTCGCAGGTAATTTAAACGGTAAATAACTAACGCGACTTTACAGTACTGAAGTTATCATTATCATCGTCCCTCATAAGTATTATCTTCTTGTTCATTTTCAGACACGGCAGAGCCCCAGTGTAGGAACACAGATTACGAGCTTTTACTTCTTGAAGGCGAATCGTTTGTGTCTCTTGCTCTGCTTAACAAATCCCTCGAAAACAAAGGGCTCACATGGTACAATAATAACGTCACGATCCAGTCCAACGAGACGGAGAGGATATATTACAATGGCACACTGTTCTTTTTCCTAAACGCTACCACCAAGGACTCTGGCTTATACACTGCCCGGTAAGAGAAAGAGATCAAGTAATAGTCAAAGTTGAGATGGTTTAGCCTCCTGTAGAGGAGGTATGGTGAATCACGTGGACAAAGCGTTCACATGAAAGTCCGACACGAGACACTTGAAGTCTTAAATGTGAACTGTGAGGCTGGAACTGTTGATTTAACCTCACTGTGTGGGACTGTTTCTCCTCCAGGCGTGTTCGCCCCTCAGGAAACTGCCACAACTATAATGTGAACCTTACAGTCCTCAAAGCGAGCCAGAGAGCAGACCCCGATATTCTTTACATGGAACTGGACGAGCCCGGGTTGAACAAAGAGGTCATTTGTCCATCTCCTGTCATGACGACGTGTAAAAGGCTCGGAGGAAACCTCACCTGGTACAAGGTATGACCTGTTGTGATTATGGTGATGCCATTGGATTATGGTACTAACCGGTTACAGGTGACTCCTGATTGAGCACTTGAGTTTCCACAGTTTTCAAGCGGACCTAGACCGGAAGTTCCAATTAACGCTGTTTTTTTAGTGTGTATCTGCGTCATTACCTCGTTTAAGAAGCCCTGAAGGTTCAAAACAAACATTTCAGCCACTGCTGAGAACGCTGTGTTTTATTGTAATCTCGGGCTCAGCGAGATCTCTGAAAAAAACCCTCGGTCCGGTTACGTAAGCAGCGGTTCTCCTGAACAGCAGATCCTCCTGCTCCGGGCACTAGTCCGGGCACTAGTCCGGGCACATCCGGTTGCGTACATTGAACCGCAGAAGAAGAATAACGTCCGTTGTGGAGGTGTTTCACGAGCGACAGTGTCTTCTGACTCTGGGTCCGACTCCGGGTGCATCCACCGTGCATCCACCGTTCCAGAGGGTGGCGCTGCGCTTCTAAGAGCGGGATGGCTAAATATGTCACTTCCGGGTACTGGCCAATCACAAGACAGTTGGGAAGCCTCTAACGCTGGCTGGCCAATCACAACACACTCTGTCTTCTGGGGGTGAGATTTATGTCTGAAATATCGCGGCTCAGCACAGCGTCAGAAAAGACAGATTTCTATCGGCTCGTTTACAGCAACTAGGAGGTTTTTGAGCATAAAAACAAGTTAATGTATGTAAGTAGACCTCCATAACTCACATATATGTGCAACAGGACCACTCTATGTGAGCTTTAACCTGTATCCTGTTCAGTGCTAATACATTCAGACGCATGACTCAGTGACTGTCTGTGGTGTCTGAAGTCCTTTTCCCTCTTGCACCCTCTTGCTGCAGGACTTCAATCTATGTCAAGGTGACCACGAAGATCCCCTGTGGGTCATGAACGCCACCAAAGATGATGAGGGCATCTACACCTGCGTCTGCACCTGGACACACAATCACAAGGTGTACAACTCGTCGGCCTCCAGGATGCTCACCGTTGGTGGTGAGAGAGCTTTTCCCTGGTTTTCTGTACAGCTATTTCAGAAAGTGCATCCAGTGCGTTGGGAAAATCTTGACCTTGCACAAGTGTTTCGAGTGAATCTAAGTGTTGTGGTTCTGGCGAGGGACAAGACAAGAGAGAACTCATCGTTCTCATGATTTATTGTCGTTTACAGAAACGGAGCATTACTACGATGTAGTGGAAATCGTCTGGCCGATAAACGAGGAGCAGTTTGCGGTTGAAGGTAAGAACCATCAGACTACGTTTCATCCAGATCGGACCCAGATTATGTGTATATATCAGCAACATCTTAACAGATTAGGATGACTTTTTTTCATGCTTTTATGTAAGATGCAAACTTCTATACAGATCCAGAAAGTTCTTCTGCCTTGGTGGAGGTCTGTTCTCTCATGCGCTGAGCTCGTTTTTCTGTTCTTTGTCTTTCAAAGCTTCGGGGACTGTGATTGATTCTGACCTGAATTATCTTTTATTCCCCCCCCCCCCCCCCCCCCACCAGGTTCTGAGATCCAGTTGAACTGCACCGTTTTGTGTGGGGTTAATATGAAACAGGACTGTTCCGCTCAATGGACGATTAATGGCAACACGGCGGATACGATCGATGGATACAATCAAACTGAAACCCTGTAAGACGCTAACATGTAGCCTTTAAATCATCATTGGATATACAATTCATGTCATATCATATCATATCATGACATCACACAGTAAACATGATATCTTTATCGTATTTTGTTCCAATTCTTCAGGTCCATATGACATTTCATTTAGTTTGTAAAAAATAAATTAGATTCTTGTTTCACTCCATTAATTAAACCAAAATATTCCATATTTAAAGGTCCAATGTGAACGTATTTGTGACATCTAATGGTGAAAAAGCAGACTCCTTCATTTAACCCATCCTTTCCCAAGCACATCAGGGAGCTACAGTGACCTTCACAACCCAGAAAAGATGCTAATGCTGCTGTATGGGCAGCACAACATGGTCTAATTCAGAATGACTGGTGCTAATAATGCTAACATTTCACAACAGAAATGCTAGCATAGTTAATTTCTCACAAGTTGCTAACATTACGTGTATAATTTTAAGCTTAGCATTTGCAGAGAAAGACAAATGTAAGCTAATGCTACTATTTTGGTCGTGGGATGTTAACATTAAGTGAACTAAACACAGACATCAGAGGTTGTGCTCATTTCAGTTCATGCTAACCTACCATGTCTGAGATAGGCTAATAGGCTAACTCATGAGTAAAAATTTCCCTTAAGCATTTTTTTTTTAGCAAAATGTTAAGATTGAAATAAGTGTGTGATGTTAGGGCGGCTAACAAGCAATTTTGCTAACATTAGCAACTTCAAGGGACCTTCTTCTTACCCAAAGTTGCCAACATCAGTAAAATTGCTGAATCATTTTAGAAATGAGTTGTTAATCAAGCTAGGCAAGCTAATGCTACTATTTTGATCTTGGCATGTTAAGTAAACACAATTTCGTATCTCTGTGTTGTTGTTGTTTCTTTAGTAAATGTTAAAAATGATACCTGTGATGTTAGCAACTTTGTGTAAGAAGAACATACATCTTGTTTCACATACCAAACAATGTAAAGTTAGATTCTTTGAAGAGTTTAGAGTAAAAGCTGTTGCTTTAAAGACAGTTTACATGAGCTGTAGAATTTGACAACAATGAATTCCAAATGTATCTTGTTTTTAGCACAATATAAAGAGTATCAACTGAGAGTAAAATAAAGAAGTATCCGAGTCTGTCCAAAGGATAATGCTGAAATGTCGCCATCTACACAACTGTTGCTTTACATATGTGCATTCATTTGCTCTCTGATCAACATTAATCGACCAAACTCTTGTGTTTTTGGTCAGAAACATCGCGGAATCTACAAAGATCACCACCACCACCGCGGTCCTGACCATCAAGCAAGTGTCTGCGAGGGATTTTCAGGCTAAATTCAAATGCACTGGTCGTGGCGTTTACACGACCAAAACGTTCATTTTGCAACTCAAGCGTAGAGGTCAGTGACGGGAGGAGTTTCGAGATGTAGCCACTGAAACTATACTTACTCGGCTGTAAGAAATTAATAAAGCTTGTCAACAATATGAAACATGCTGAATAAACATATATATATATATATATACCCACGCACAGCCTTGTTTGTGTTTGTTTTCCAGGGTCGATAATTCGCCTGGTCATCACAGCAGTGATTATCTCTGTGCTCGCTGCGTGCCTGGTTAAGTGCATTATTATCGACATTGCACTCTTGTTCAGACCCTGCGTCCGTCTGTTCAATTGCAAAAAAGGTAAGGAAGAGACTTTTTTTTTTTACTGGTGGTGTCTGGTGACCGAGCAAAAATGCCAACAAAATGAGTGGTACACAAGCTTCCTCTGGACCATCCATGTGTTGCTATTACTAAATCATCAAACACTAAATTACAATAAAGGCAGTAAAAAAAATAAGACCTCTTGTTGACCACCAAGTTTTGCAGAAGAAAAACGTAAACCAAACCAACGTTATCAAACTGTGGTACCAGTGGGCTACGTGAGCTACCTCGTACCACCAGAGGTAGCTTGCGTACCACAGTCTGATGCTAAATAAAGGCTACAAAGAGTCTCCGTTTTTGAAAATATACATTTCGGGAATGGTTTTCCCCACCTCTAAATGTGTTTCGCTCGTCCACCAAGTGGAAACGGTCAACGCCAAATCCTTAATGTGCGACGTCGACGGCTTCTCGTCTCCTCCTTCTGTTTCGCAGATGTGAAGTTTTACGACGCCTACGTGGTCTACCAGACGGAGGGCATGGACAAGGAAGCGGAGGACACGCTCGGCCGATTCGTCACGCAGATTTTACCGTCTGTCCTCGAGGACAAGTGCGGATATCGACTCTTCATCCAAGGGAGGGACGACATACCTGGACAAGGTCCGAGTTTCATTGTTGTTTTATTTCCTTCCCACGTGTTCGTTTGTGCTTGGAGTTGATGGAGACGCTGACGTGAACAGACTTGGATAGCAAAGATCTGAACTCGTCACGTGGTTTAAACTCTTGGTGTTGCAAGAAAAATTTTAACCACTCATCAACCATCCTTTTCTGCCTGAGCCCACAGACCGCGTGGGGCTGGTTGCCGACAGCATGGAGCAGAGCAGAAGACTGATCCTCCTCATCTCCCCGGATTCAGGATCGGGCTCTGAGACCACAGACCATCACTCAGCAGCAGCAGAAGGCTTTGACTGGCAGGTAAGAATCACAGAAATATAGAAATAAGCCATGTTTTATTCTTCTCTGCGGAAGGGAATTGGGCTTGCAACTGGAGGTTTTCCACTTAACCATCACGCCAAAGGGCAATGCCCATTGATCATTGTTAATTGGACAATATGAGGTCTGTAAAGTGACTGGAGCTGAAAATACGTGAACAAAAATGTTGTTGGTTTTCCAGATGGGTCTCTATCACGTACTGGTCCAGAGAGACATGAGTGTGATCCTGATCCAGTTGGGCGACACCGGGACCCAAGGATACAACCACCTTCCCATCACCCTGCAGCATTTGATCAACGAGAGCGCCCCTCTGAGGTGGCCAGAGGGTTCGCGGGATGCCGCGTCGCGGAACTCGCGCTTCTGGAAGAGAGTGCGATATCTGATGCCCACCGTCCCGTCCAAGATTATATCCGAAGGCTGCGTACGTCTGAAACACGGGACACGGAGCGATCCGGAGAGTGTTTGTGAAATGCAGCACTGTAAGTCCACTGTGTCCTAATGTCGTCCTTTTGGACTTTTTTTTTGTCAGCTTACGAAACTAAAAGTTTTTTGTTTCATTAAGTTATAAAATGTTGTTTTATTTAAAATACCAAACATTTAACGCACACGTTTTTGTGCTATTGAACGATTTATTTTGTGAATTGGGTCACGTTGGTTTGCCATCTTTAAAAAGTAGGCCCCCATGTGAAAAGTTTGGGGGAACACTGATTGTAAAAAATGGTGCATGTTTGCAGGTGGAGGTCTTAGTTACGCTCCACCCCCGCTCTCACAAATATGGTTACTTCCTGTTTCAGACAACTAATTTTAAATCTTCACAACTACAGTTAACGTAATAGTGGCTGAACAGTCGCTCATAATTCTGTCTTAATCTCTGAGCCGCTGGATTAAGACTGCACTGGTTTAAGATGATGTCTGAATGTGAGATAAATGTATTTGCCATGTTGTTGTTTATTTCAGATGTACTATGTTTGAGCTGCACATTAACATTTATATCTCGTCTCATTGAGCTAAGCGCTTAAAGGCTAAGTCCAAAACAATCTGTAAAAATTATAAATATACTGTAAGTCTGTGTGAATTAATAAATTTCACGAAAATAAAGTGTTTCTTATGTTTTACTTTCTCCCAAAAAAATACAAAACAATGACCTTTTGGTACAATTGTAGACAACATAGTATAGTATGTCGTTTTTGTCAAATTTTGGACCAATTTTTTTAGTCCAAAAAATGGTCACATTATGGACGGCATAGTATAGTATGACGTTTTTGTCAAGCTTTGGATCAAAAAAACTTGTCAGATTTTGGACGACATAGTATAGTATGACGTTTTTGTCAAGCTTTGGACCAAAAAAACGTTTTTCAAAAAACTTGTCAGATTTTGGACGACATAGTATAGTATGTCGTTTTTGTCAAATTTTGGACCAATTTTTTTTTCCAAAAAATGGTCACATTATGGACGACAAAGTATAGTGGGACGTACTACATAGTATAGTAGGACGTTTTTGTCAAGTTTTGGACCAAAAAACGTTTTTCAAAAAACTTGTCAGATTTTGGACGACATAGTATAGTATGTCGTTTTTGTCAAATTTTGGACCTTTTTTTTTTTCTTCAAAAAATGGTCACATTATGGACGGCATAGTATAGTAGGACGTACTACATAGTATAGTATGACGTTTTTGTCAAATTTTGGACCAAAAAAAGTTTTTCAAAAAAATGGTCAGATTTTGTACAACATAGTATATAGTATGTCATTTTTGTCAAATTTTCGACCAATTTTTTTTTCAAAAAATGGTCACATTATGGACGACATAGTATAGTAGGACGTACTACATAGTATAGTATGTCGTTTTTGTCCAATTTTGGACCAAATTTTTTTTCTCCAAAAATGGTCACATTTTGGAGACATAGTTTAGTATGACGTACTACATAGTATAGTGTGACGTTTTTGTCAAGTTTTGGACCAAAAAAACGTTTTTCAAAAAAAGTGTCAGATTTTGGACGACATAGTATAGTATGTCGTTTTTGTCCAATTTTGGACCAAATTTTTTTTCTCCAAAAAAGGTCACATTTTGGAGATATAGTATAGTATAACATACTACATAGTATAGTGTGACGTTTTTGTCAAGTTTTGGCCCAAAAAAACGTTTTTTTTTAAAATTGTCAGAATCAAAAACGACATAGTATAGTATGTCGTTTTTGTCCAATTTTGGACCAAATTTTTTTTCTCCAAAAATGGTCACATTTTGGAGATATAGTATCGTATAACGTACTACATAGTATAGTGTGACGTTTTTGTCAAGTTTTGGACCAAAAAATATTTTTCAAAAAAATTGTCAGAATCAAAAACGACATAGTATAGTATGGCGTTTTTGTCCAATTTTGGACCAAATTTTTTTTCTCCAAAAATTGTCACATTTTGGAGATATAGCATAGTATGACGTACTACATAGAAAAGTATGACGTTTTTGTCAAGTTTTGGACCAAAAAAACTTTTTCAAAAAAATTGTCAGAATCAAAAACGACATAGTATAGTATGGCGTTTTTGTCCAATTTTGGACCAAATTTTTTTTCTCCAAAAAAGGTCACATTTTGGAGATATAGTATAGTATAACGTACTACATAGTATAGTGTGACGTTTTTGTCAAGTTTTGGACCAAAAAACTTTTTCAAAAAAATTGTCAGAATCAAAAACGACATAGTATAGTATGGCGTTTTTGTCCAATTTTGGACCAAACTTTTTTTTCTCCAAAAAAGGTCACATTTTGGAGATATGGTATAGTATGACGTACTGCATAGTATAGTATGACGTTTTTGTCAAGTTTTGGACCAAAAAAACGTTTTTCAAAAAAAGTGTCAGATTTTGGACGACATAGTATAGTATGGCGTTTTTGTCCAATTTTGGACCAAATTTTTTTTCTCCAAAAAAGGTCACATTTTGGAGATATAGTATAGTATAACATACTACATAGTATAGTGTGACGTTTTTGTCAAGTTTTGGACCATAAAAAACTTTTTAAAAAAAATTGTCAGAATCAAAAACGACATAGTATAGTATGGCGTTTTTGTCAAATTTTGGACCAAATCTTTTTTTCTCCAAAAAAGGTCACATTTTGGAGATATAGTATAGTATAACATACTACATAGTATAGTGTGACGTTTTTGTCAAGTTTTGGACCATAAAAAACTTTTTTAAAAAAATTGTCAGAATCAAAAACGACATAGTATAGTATGGCGTTTTTGTCCAATTTTGGACCAAATTTTTTTTCTCCAAAAAAGGTCACATTTTGGAGATATAGTATAGTATAACGTACTACATAGTATAGTGTGACGTTTTTGTCAAGTTTTGGACCCAAAAAACGTTTTTCAAAAAAAGTGTCAGATTTTGGACGACATAGTATAGTATGTCGTTTTTGTCCAATTTTGGACCAAATTTTTTTTCTCCAAAAAAGGTCACATCTTGGAGATATAGTATAGTATAACATACTACATAGTATAGTGTGACGTTTTTGTCAAGTTTTGGACCAAAAAAACGTTTTTCAAAAAAAGTGTCAGATTTTGGACGACATAGTATAGTATGTCGTTTTTGTCCAATTTTGGACCAAATTTTTTTTCTCCAAAAAAGGTCACATTTTGGAGATATAGTATAGTATAACGTACTACATAGTATAGTGTGACGTTTTTGTCAAGTTTTGGACCATAAAAAACTTTTTCATAAAAATTGTCAGAATCAAAAACGACATAGTATAGTATGTCGTTTTTGTCCAATTTTGGACCAAATTTTTTTTCTCCAAAAAAGGTCACATTTTGGAGATATAGGATAGTATAACGTACTACATAGTATAGTGTGACGTTTTTGTCAAGTTTTGGACCAAAAAAACGTTTTTCAAAAAAAGTGTCAGATTTTGGACGACATAGTATAGTATGGCGTTTTTGTCCAATTTTGGACCAAATTTTTTTTCTCCAAAAAAGGTCACATTTTGGAGATATAGTATAGTATAACGTACTACATAGTATAGTGTGACGTTTTTGTCAAGTTTTGGACCAAAAAAACGTTTTTCAAAAAAAGTGTCAGATTTTGGACGACATAGTATAGTATGTCGTTTTTGTCCAATTTTGGACCAAATTTTTTTTCTCCAAAAAAGGTCACATTTTGGAGATATAGTATAGTATAACATACTACATAGTATAGTGTGACGTTTTTGTCAAGTTTTGGACCATAAAAAACTTTTTAAAAAAAATTGTCAGAATCAAAAACGACATAGTTTAGTATGGCGTTTTTGTCCAATTTTGGACAAAAAATTTTTTCTCCAAAAAAGGTCACATTTTGGAGATATAGTATAGTATAACGTACTACATAGTATAGTGTAACGTTTTTGTCAAGTTTTGGACCAAAAAAACGTTTTTCAAAAAAAGTGTCAGATTTTGGACGACATAGTATAGTATGTCGTTTTTGTCCAATTTTGGACCAAATTTTTTTTCTCCAAAAAAGGTCACATTTTTGAGATATAGTATAGTATAACGTACTACATAGTATAGTGTGACGTTTTTGTCAAGTTTTGGACCATAAAAAACTTTTTCAAAAAAATTGTCAGAATCAAAAACGACATAGTATAGTATGGCGTTTTTGTCCAATTTTGGACCAAATTTTTTTTCTCCAAAAAAGGTCACATTTTGGAGATATAGTATAGTATAACGTACTACATAGTGTAGTGTGACGTTTTTGTCAAGTTTTGGACCATAAAAAACTTTTTAAAAAAAATTGTCAGAATCAAAAACGACATAGTATAGTATGGCGTTTTTGTCCAATTTTGGACCAAATTTTTTTTCTCCAAAAAAGGTCACATTTTGGAGATATAGTATAGTATAACGTACTACATAGTATAGTGTGACGTTTTTGTCAAGTTTTGGACCAAAAAAACGTTTTTCAAAAAAAGTGTCAGATTTTGGACGACATAGTATAGTATGTCGTTTTTGTCCAATTTTGGACCAAATTTTTTTTCTCCAAAAAAGGTCACATTTTGGAGATATAGTATAGTATAACGTACTACATAGTATAGTGTGACGTTTTTGTCAAGTTTTGGACCATAAAAAACTTTTTCAAAAAAATTGTCAGAATCAAAAACGACATAGTATAGTATGGCGTTTTTGTCCAATTTTGGACCAAATTTTTTTTCTCCAAAAAAGGTCACATTTTGGAGATATAGTATAGTATAACGTACTACATAGTATAGTGTGACGTTTTTGTCAAGTTTTGGACCAAAAAAACGTTTTTCAAAAAAAGTGTCAGATTTTGGACGACATAGTATAGTATGTCGTTTTTGTCCAATTTTGGACCAAATTTTTTTTCTCCAAAAAAGGTCACATTTTGGAGATATAGTATAGTATAACATACTACATAGTATAGTGTGACGTTTTTGTCAAGTTTTGGACCATAAAAAACTTTTTAAAAAAAATTGTCAGAATCAAAAACGACATAGTATAGTATGGCGTTTTTGTCCAATTTTGGACCAAATTTTTTTTCTCCAAAAAAGGTCACATTTTGGAGATATAGTATAGTATAACGTACTACATAGTATAGTGTGACGTTTTTGTCAAGTTTTGGACCAAAAAAACGTTTTTCAAAAAAAGTGTCAGATTTTGGACGACATAGTATAGTATGTCGTTTTTGTCCAATTTTGGACCAAATTTTTTTTCTCCAAAAAAGGTCACATTTTGGAGATATAGTATAGTATAACGTACTACATAGTATAGTGTGACGTTTTTGTCAAGTTTTGGACCATAAAAAACTTTTTCAAAAAAATTGTTAGAATCAAAAACGACATAGTATAGTATGTCGTTATTGTCCAATTTTGGACCAAATTTTTTTTCTCCAAAAAAGGTCACATTTTGGAGATATAGTATAGTATAACGTATACTACATAGTATAGTGTGACGTTTTTGTCAAGTTTTGGACCAAAAAAACGTTTTTCAAAAAAAGTGTCAGATTTTGGACGACATAGTATAGTATGTTGTTTTTGTCCAATTTTGGACCAAATTTTTTTTCTCCAAAAAAGGTCACATTTTGGAGATATAGTATAGTATAACGTACTACATAGTATAGTGTGACGTTTTTGTCAAGTTTTGGACCATAAAAAACTTTTTCATAAAAATTGTCAGAATCAAAAACGACATAGTATAGTATGTCGTTTTTGTCCAATTTTGGACCAAATTTTTTTTCTCCAAAAAAGGTCACATTTTGGAGATATAGGATAGTATAACGTACTACATAGTATAGTGTGACGTTTTTGTCAAGTTTTGGACCAAAAAAACGTTTTTCAAAAAAAGTGTCAGATTTTGGACGACATAGTATAGTATGGCGTTTTTGTCCAATTTTGGACCAAATTTTTTTTCTCCAAAAAAGGTCACATTTTGGAGATATAGTATAGTATAACGTACTACATAGTATAGTGTGACGTTTTTGTCAAGTTTTGGACCAAAAAAACGTTTTTCAAAAAAAGTGTCAGATTTTGGACGACATAGTATAGTATGTCGTTTTTGTCCAATTTTGGACCAAATTTTTTTTCTCCAAAAAAGGTCACATTTTGGAGATATAGTATAGTATAACGTACTACATAGTATAGTGTGACGTTTTTGTCAAGTTTTGGACCATAAAAAACTTTTTCAAAAAATTGTCAGAATCAAAAACGACATAGTATAGTATGGCGTTTTTGTCCAATTTTGGACCAAATTTTTTTTCTCCAAAAAAGGTCACATTTTGGAGATATAGTATAGTATAACGTACTACATAGTATAGTGTGACGTTTTTGTCAAGTTTTGGACCAAAAAAACGTTTTTCAAAAAAGTGTCAGATTTTGGACGACATAGTATAGTATGTCGTTTTTGTCCAATTTTGGACCAAATTTTTTTTCTCCAAAAAAGGTCACATTTTGGAGATATAGTATAGTATAACATACTACATAGTATAGTGTGACGTTTTTGTCAAGTTTTGGACCATAAAAAACTTTTTAAAAAAAATTGTCAGAATCAAAAACGACATAGTATAGTATGGCGTTTTTGTCCAATTTTGGACCAAATTTTTTTTCTCCAAAAAAGGTCACATTTTGGAGATATAGTATAGTATAACGTACTACATAGTATAGTGTGACGTTTTTGTCAAGTTTTGGACCAAAAAAACGTTTTTCAAAAAAAGTGTCAGATTTTGGACGACATAGTATAGTATGTCGTTTTTGTCCAATTTTGGACCAAATTTTTTTTCTCCAAAAAAGGTCACATTTTGGAGATATAGTATAGTATAACGTACTACATAGTATAGTGTGACGTTTTTGTCAAGTTTTGGACCATAAAAAACTTTTTCAAAAAAATTGTTAGAATCAAAAACGACATAGTATAGTATGTCGTTATTGTCCAATTTTGGACCAAATTTTTTTTCTCCAAAAAAGGTCACATTTTGGAGATATAGTATAGTATAACGTACTACATAGTATAGTGTGACGTTTTTGTCAAGTTTTGGACCAAAAAAACGTTTTTCAAAAAAAGTGTCAGATTTTGGACGACATAGTATAGTATGTTGTTTTTGTCCAATTTTGGACCAAATTTTTTTTCTCCAAAAAAGGTCACATTTTGGAGATATAGTATAGTATAACGTACTACATAGTATAGTGTGACGTTTTTGTCAAGTTTTGGACCATAAAAAACTTTTTCATAAAAATTGTCAGAATCAAAAACGACATAGTATAGTATGTCGTTTTTGTCCAATTTTGGACCAAATTTTTTTTCTCCAAAAAAGGTCACATTTTGGAGATATAGGATAGTATAACGTACTACATAGTATAGTGTGACGTTTTTGTCAAGTTTTGGACCAAAAAAACGTTTTTCAAAAAAAGTGTCAGATTTTGGACGACATAGTATAGTATGGCGTTTTTGTCCAATTTTGGACCAAATTTTTTTTCTCCAAAAAAGGTCACATTTTGGAGATATAGTATAGTATAACGTACTACATAGTATAGTGTGACGTTTTTGTCAAGTTTTGGACCAAAAAAACGTTTTTCAAAAAAGTGTCAGATTTTGGACGACATAGTATAGTATGTCGTTTTTGTCCAATTTTGGACCAAATTTTTTTTCTCCAAAAAAGGTCACATTTTGGAGATATAGTATAACATACTACATAGTATAGTGTGACGTTTTTGTCAAGTTTTGGACCATAAAAAACTTTTTAAAAAAAATTGTCAGAATCAAAAACGACATAGTTTAGTATGGCGTTTTTGTCCAATTTTGGACAAAATTTTTTTTCTCCAAAAAAGGTCACATTTTGGAGATATAGTATAGTATAACGTACTACATAGTATAGTGTGACGTTTTTGTCAAGTTTTGGACCAAAAAAACGTTTTTCAAAAAAAGTGTCAGATTTTGGACGACATAGTATAGTATGTCGTTTTTGTCCAATTTTGGACCAAATTTTTTTTCTCCAAAAAAGGTCACATTTTTGAGATATAGTATAGTATAACGTACTACATAGTATAGTGTGACGTTTTTGTCAAGTTTTGGACCATAAAAAACTTTTTCAAAAAAATTGTCAGAATCAAAAACGACATAGTATAGTATGGCGTTTTTGTCCAATTTTGGACCAAATTTTTTTTCTCCAAAAAAGGTCACATTTTGGAGATATAGTATAGTATAACGTACTACATAGTGTAGTGTGACGTTTTTGTCAAGTTTTGGACCATAAAAAACTTTTTAAAAAAAATTGTCAGAATCAAAAACGACATAGTATAGTATGGCGTTTTTGTCCAATTTTGGACCAAATTTTTTTTCTCCAAAAAAGGTCACATTTTGGAGATATAGTATAGTATAACGTACTACATAGTATAGTGTGACGTTTTTGTCAAGTTTTGGACCAAAAAAACGTTTTTCAAAAAAAGTGTCAGATTTTGGACGACATAGTATAGTATGTCGTTTTTGTCCAATTTTGGACCAAATTTTTTTTCTCCAAAAAAGGTCACATTTTGGAGATATAGTATAGTATAACGTACTACATAGTATAGTGTGACGTTTTTGTCAAGTTTTGGACCATAAAAAACTTTTTCAAAAAAATTGTCAGAATCAAAAACGACATAGTATAGTATGGCGTTTTTGTCCAATTTTGGACCAAATTTTTTTTCTCCAAAAAAGGTCACATTTTGGAGATATAGTATAGTATAACGTACTACATAGTATAGTGTGACGTTTTTGTCAAGTTTTGGACCATAAAAAACGTTTTTCAAAAAAAGTGTCAGATTTTGGACGACATAGTATAGTATGTCGTTTTTGTCCAATTTTGGACCAAATTTTTTTTCTCCAAAAAAGGTCACATTTTGGAGATATAGTATAGTATAACATACTACATAGTATAGTGTGACGTTTTTGTCAAGTTTTGGACCATAAAAAACTTTTTAAAAAAAATTGTCAGAATCAAAAACGACATAGTATAGTATGGCGTTTTTGTCCAATTTTGGACCAAATTTTTTTTCTCCAAAAAAGGTCACATTTTGGAGATATAGTATAGTATAACGTACTACATAGTATAGTGTGACGTTTTTGTCAAGTTTTGGACCAAAAAAACGTTTTTCAAAAAAAGTGTCAGATTTTGGACGACATAGTATAGTATGTCGTTTTTGTCCAATTTTGGACCAAATTTTTTTTCTCCAAAAAAGGTCACATTTTGGAGATATAGTATAGTATAACGTACTACATAGTATAGTGTGACGTTTTTGTCAAGTTTTGGACCATAAAAAACTTTTTCAAAAAAATTGTTAGAATCAAAAACGACATAGTATAGTATGTCGTTATTGTCCAATTTTGGACCAAATTTTTTTTCTCCAAAAAAGGTCACATTTTGGAGATATAGTATAGTATAACGTACTACATAGTATAGTGTGACGTTTTTGTCAAGTTTTGGACCAAAAAAACGTTTTTCAAAAAAATTGTCAGATTTTGGACGACATAGTATAGTATGTCGTTTTTGTCCAATTTTGGACCAAATTTTTTTTCTCCAAAAAAGGTCACATTTTGGAGATATAGTATAGTATAACGTACTACATAGTATAGTGTGACGTTTTTGTCAAGTTTTGGACCATAAAAAACTTTTTCAAAAAAATTGTCAGAATCAAAAACGACATAGTATAGTATGGCGTTTTTGTCCAATTTTGGACCAAATTTTTTTTCTCCAAAAAAGGTCACATTTTGGAGATATAGTATAGTATAACGTACTACATAGTATAGTGTGACGTTTTTGTCAAGTTTTGGACCAAAAAAACGTTTTTCAAAAAAAGTGTCAGATTTTGGACGACATAGTATAGTGTGACGTTTTTGTCAAGTTTTGGACCATAAAAAACTTTTTCAAAAAAATTGTCAGAATCAAAAACGACATAGTATAGTATGGCGTTTTTGTCCAATTTTGGACCAAATTTTTTTTCTCCAAAAAAGGTCACATTTTGGAGATATAGTATAGTATAACGTACTACATAGTATAGTGTGACGTTTTGGTCAAGTTTTGGACCAAAAAAACGTTTTTCAAAAAAAGTGTCAGATTTTGGACGACATAGTATAGTATGTCGTTTTTGTCCAATTTTGGACCAAATTATTTTTTCTCCAAAAAAGGTCACATCTTGGAGATATAGTATAGTATAACATACTACATAGTATAGTGTGACGTTTTTGTCAAGTTTTGGACCATAAAAAACTTTTTCAAAAAAATTGTCAGAATCAAAAACGACATAGTATAGTATGGCGTTTTTGTCCAATTTTGGACCAAATTTTTTTTCTCCAAAAAAGGTCACATTTTGGAGATATAGTATAGTATAACGTACTACATAGTATAGTGTGACGTTTTTGTCAAGTTTTGGACCAAAAAAACTTTTTCAAAAAAATTGTCAGATTTTGGACGACATAGTATAGTATGTCGTTTTTGTCCAATTTTGGACCAAATTTTTTTTCTCCAAAAAAGGTCACATTTTGGAGATATAGTATAGTATAACATACTACATAGTATAGTGTGACGTTTTTGTCAAGTTTTGGACCATAAAAAACTTTAAAAAAAAAATTGTCAGAATCAAAAACGACATAGTATAGTATGGCGTTTTTGTCCAATTTTGGACCAAATTTTTTTTCTCCAAAAAAGGTCACATTTTGGAGATATAGTATAGTATAACGTACTACATAGTATAGTGTGACGTTTTTGTCAAGTTTTGGACCAAAAAAACGTTTTTCAAAAAAAGTGTCAGATTTTGGACGACATAGTATAGTATGTCGTTTTTGTCCAATTTTGGACCAAATTTTTTTTCTCCAAAAAAGGTCACATTTTGGAGATATAGTATAGTATAACGTACTACATAGTATAGTGTGACGTTTTTGTCAAGTTTTGGACCATAAAAACTTTTTCAAAAAAAGTGTCAGATTTTGGACGACATAGTATAGTATGGCGTTTTTGTCCAATTTTGGACCAAATTTTTTTTCTCCAAAAAAGGTCACATTTTGGAGATATAGTATAGTATAACGTACTACATAGTATAGTGTGACGTTTTTGTCAAGTTTTGGACCAAAAAAACGTTTTTCAAAAAAAGTGTCAGATTTTGGACGACATAGTATAGTATGTCGTTTTTGTCCAATTTTGGACCAAATTTTTTTTCTCCAAAAAAGGTCACATTTTGGAGATATAGTATAGTATAACATACTACATAGTATAGTGTGACGTTTTTGTCAAGTTTTGGACCATAAAAAACTTTTTAAAAAAAATTGTCAGAATCAAAAACGACATAGTTTAGTATGGCGTTTTTGTCCAATTTTGGACAAAATTTTTTTTCTCCAAAAAAGGTCACATTTTGGAGATATAGTATAGTATAACGTACTACATAGTATAGTGTAACGTTTTTGTCAAGTTTTGGACCAAAAAAACGTTTTTCAAAAAAAGTGTCAGATTTTGGACGACATAGTATAGTATGTCGTTTTTGTCCAATTTTGGACCAAATTTTTTTTCTCCAAAAAAGGTCACATTTTTGAGATATAGTATAGTATAACGTACTACATAGTATAGTGTGACGTTTTTGTCAAGTTTTGGACCATAAAAAACTTTTTCAAAAAAATTGTCAGAATCAAAAACGACATAGTATAGTATGGCGTTTTTGTCCAATTTTGGACCAAATTTTTTTTCTCCAAAAAAGGTCACATTTTGGAGATATAGTATAGTATAACGTACTACATAGTGTAGTGTGACGTTTTTGTCAAGTTTTGGACCATAAAAAACTTTTTAAAAAAAATTGTCAGAATCAAAAACGACATAGTATAGTATGGCGTTTTTGTCCAATTTTGGACCAAATTTTTTTTCTCCAAAAAAGGTCACATTTTGGAGATATAGTATAGTATAACGTACTACATAGTATAGTGTGACGTTTTTGTCAAGTTTTGGACCAAAAAAACGTTTTTCAAAAAAAGTGTCAGATTTTGGACGACATAGTATAGTATGTCGTTTTTGTCCAATTTTGGACCAAATTTTTTTTCTCCAAAAAAGGTCACATTTTGGAGATATAGTATAGTATAACGTACTACATAGTATAGTGTGACGTTTTTGTCAAGTTTTGGACCATAAAAAACTTTTTCAAAAAAATTGTCAGAATCAAAAACGACATAGTATAGTATGGCGTTTTTGTCCAATTTTGGACCAAATTTTTTTTCTCCAAAAAAGGTCACATTTTGGAGATATAGTATAGTATAACGTACTACATAGTATAGTGTGACGTTTTTGTCAAGTTTTGGACCAAAAAAACGTTTTTCAAAAAAAGTGTCAGATTTTGGACGACATAGTATAGTATGTCGTTTTTGTCCAATTTTGGACCAAATTTTTTTTCTCCAAAAAAGGTCACATTTTGGAGATATAGTATAGTATAACATACTACATAGTATAGTGTGACGTTTTTGTCAAGTTTTGGACCATAAAAAACTTTTTAAAAAAAATTGTCAGAATCAAAAACGACATAGTATAGTATGGCGTTTTTGTCCAATTTTGGACCAAATTTTTTTTCTCCAAAAAAGGTCACATTTTGGAGATATAGTATAGTATAACGTACTACATAGTATAGTGTGACGTTTTTGTCAAGTTTTGGACCAAAAAAACGTTTTTCAAAAAAAGTGTCAGATTTTGGACGACATAGTATAGTATGTCGTTTTTGTCCAATTTTGGACCAAATTTTTTTTCTCCAAAAAAGGTCACATTTTGGAGATATAGTATAGTATAACGTACTACATAGTATAGTGTGACGTTTTTGTCAAGTTTTGGACCATAAAAAACTTTTTCAAAAAAATTGTTAGAATCAAAAACGACATAGTATAGTATGTCGTTATTGTCCAATTTTGGACCAAATTTTTTTTCTCCAAAAAAGGTCACATTTTGGAGATATAGTATAGTATAACGTACTACATAGTATAGTGTGACGTTTTTGTCAAGTTTTGGACCAAAAAAACGTTTTTCAAAAAAAGTGTCAGATTTTGGACGACATAGTATAGTATGTTGTTTTTGTCCAATTTTGGACCAAATTTTTTTTCTCCAAAAAAGGTCACATTTTGGAGATATAGTATAGTATAACGTACTACATAGTATAGTGTGACGTTTTTGTCAAGTTTTGGACCATAAAAAACTTTTTCATAAAAATTGTCAGAATCAAAAACGACATAGTATAGTATGTCGTTTTTGTCCAATTTTGGACCAAATTTTTTTTCTCCAAAAAAGGTCACATTTTGGAGATATAGGATAGTATAACGTACTACATAGTATAGTGTGACGTTTTTGTCAAGTTTTGGACCAAAAAAACGTTTTTCAAAAAAAGTGTCAGATTTTGGATGACATAGTATAGTATGGCGTTTTTGTCCAATTTTGGACCAAATTTTTTTTCTCCAAAAAAGGTCACATTTTGGAGATATAGTATAGTATAACGTACTACATAGTATAGTGTGACGTTTTTGTCAAGTTTTGGACCAAAAAAACGTTTTTCAAAAAAAGTGTCAGATTTTGGACGACATAGTATAGTATGTCGTTTTTGTCCAATTTTGGACCAAATTTTTTTTCTCCAAAAAAGGTCACATTTTGGAGATATAGTATAGTATAACATACTACATAGTATAGTGTGACGTTTTTGTCAAGTTTTGGACCATAAAAAACTTTTTTAAAAAAATTGTCAGAATCAAAAACGACATAGTTTAGTATGGCGTTTTTGTCCAATTTTGGACAAAATTTTTTTTCTCCAAAAAAGGTCACATTTTGGAGATATAGTATAGTATAACGTACTACATAGTATAGTGTGACGTTTTTGTCAAGTTTTGGACCAAAAAAACGTTTTTCAAAAAAAGTGTCAGATTTTGGACGACATAGTATAGTATGTCGTTTTTGTCCAATTTTGGACCAAATTTTTTTTCTCCAAAAAAGGTCACATTTTTGAGATATAGTATAGTATAACGTACTACATAGTATAGTGTGACGTTTTTGTCAAGTTTTGGACCATAAAAAACTTTTTCAAAAAAATTGTCAGAATCAAAAACGACATAGTATAGTATGGCGTTTTTGTCCAATTTTGGACCAAATTTTTTTTCTCCAAAAAAGGTCACATTTTGGAGATATAGTATAGTATAACGTACTACATAGTATAGTGTGACGTTTTTGTCAAGTTTTGGACCATAAAAAACTTTTTAAAAAAATTGTCAGAATCAAAAACGACATAGTATAGTATGGCGTTTTTGTCCAATTTTGGACCAAATTTTTTTTCTCCAAAAAAGGTCACATTTTGGAGATATAGTATAGTATAACGTACTACATAGTATAGTGTGACGTTTTTGTCAAGTTTTGGACCAAAAAAACGTTTTTCAAAAAAAGTGTCAGATTTTGGACGACATAGTATAGTATGTCGTTTTTGTCCAATTTTGGACCAAATTTTTTTTCTCCAAAAAAGGTCACATTTTGGAGATATAGTATAGTATAACGTACTACATAGTATAGTGTGACGTTTTTGTCAAGTTTTGGACCATAAAAAACTTTTTCAAAAAAATTGTTAGAATCAAAAACGACATAGTATAGTATGTCGTTATTGTCCAATTTTGGACCAAATTTTTTTTCTCCAAAAAAGGTCACATTTTGGAGATATAGGATAGTATAACGTACTACATAGTATAGTGTGACGTTTTTGTCAAGTTTTGGACCAAAAAAAACGTTTTTCAAAAAAAGTGTCAGATTTTGGATGACATAGTATAGTATGGCGTTTTTGTCCAATTTTGGACCAAATTTTTTTTCTCCAAAAAAGGTCACATTTTGGAGATATAGTATAGTATAACGTACTACATAGTATAGTGTGACGTTTTTGTCAAGTTTTGGACCAAAAAAAACGTTTTTCAAAAAAAGTGTCAGATTTTGGACGACATAGTATAGTATGTCGTTTTTGTCCAATTTTGGACCAAATTTTTTTTCTCCAAAAAAGGTCACATTTTGGAGATATAGTATAGTATAAACATACTACATAGTATAGTGTGACGTTTTTGTCAAGTTTTGGACCATAAAAAACTTTTTAAAAAAAATTGTCAGAATCAAAAACGACATAGTTTAGTATGGCGTTTTTGTCCAATTTTGGACAAAAATTTTTTTCTCCAAAAAAGGTCACATTTTGGAGATATAGTATAGTATAACGTACTACATAGTATAGTGTGACGTTTTTGTCAAGTTTTGGACCAAAAAAACGTTTTTCAAAAAAAGTGTCAGATTTTGGACGACATAGTATAGTATGTCGTTTTGTCCAATTTGGACCAAATTTTTTTCTCCAAAAAAGGTCACATTTTTGAGATATAGTATAGTATAACGTACTACATAGTATAGTGTGACGTTTTTGTCAAGTTTTGGACCATAAAAAACTTTTTCAAAAAAATTGTCAGAATCAAAAACGACATAGTATAGTATGGCGTTTTTGTCCAATTTGGACCAAATTTTTTTTTCTCCAAAAAAGGTCACATTTTGGAGATATAGTATAGTATAACGTACTACATAGTGTAGTGTGACGTTTTTGTCAAGTTTTGGACCATAAAAAACTTTTAAAAAAATTGTCAGAATCAAAAACGACATAGTATAGTATGGCGTTTTTGTCCAATTTTGGACCAAATTTTTTTCTCCAAAAAAGGTCACATTTTGGAGATATAGTATAGTATAACGTACTACATAGTATAGTGTGACGTTTTTGTCAAGTTTTGGACCAAAAAAACGTTTTCAAAAAAAGTGTCAGATTTTGGACGACATAGTATAGTATGTCGTTTTTGTCCAATTTTGGACCAAATTTTTTTTCTCCAAAAAAGGTCACATTTTGGAGATATAGTATAGTATAACGTACTACATAGTATAGTGTGACGTTTTTGTCAAGTTTGGACCATAAAAAACTTTTTCAAAAAAATTGTCAGAATCAAAACGACATAGTATAGTATGGCGTTTTTGTCCAATTTTGGACCAAATTTTTTTTCTCCAAAAAAGGTCACATTTTGGAGATATAGTATAGTATAACGTACTACATAGTATAGTGTGACGTTTTTGTCAAGTTTTGGACCAAAAAAACGTTTTTCAAAAAAGTGTCAGATTTTGGACGACATAGTATAGTATGTCGTTTTTGTCCAATTTTGGACCAAATTTTTTTTCTCCAACAAAGGTCACATTTTGGAGATATAGTATAGTATAACATACTACATAGTATAGTGTGACGTTTTTGTCAAGTTTTGGACCATAAAAAACTTTTTAAAAAAAATTGTCAGAATCAAAAACGACATAGTATAGTATGGCGTTTTTGTCCAATTTTGGACCAAATTTTTTTTCTCCAAAAAAGGTCACATTTTGGAGATATAGTATAGTATAACGTACTACATAGTATAGTGTGACGTTTTTGTCAAGTTTTGGACCAAAAAAACGTTTTCAAAAAAGTGTCAGATTTTGGACGACATAGTATAGTATGTCGTTTTTGTCCAATTTTGGACCAAATTTTTTTTCTCCAAAAAAGGTCACATTTTGGAGATATAGTATAGTATAACGTACTACATAGTATAGTGTGACGTTTTTGTCAAGTTTTGGACCATAAAAAACTTTTTCAAAAAAATTGTTAGAATCAAAAACGACATAGTATAGTATGTCGTTATTGTCCAATTTTGGACCAAATTTTTTTTCTCCAAAAAAGGTCACATTTGGAGATATAGTATAGTATAACGTACTACATAGTATAGTGTGACGTTTTTGTCAAGTTTTGGACCAAAAAAACGTTTTTCAAAAAAATTGTCAGATTTGGACGACATAGTATAGTATGTCGTTTTTGTCCAATTTTGGACCAAATTTTTTTTCTCCAAAAAAGGTCACATTTTGGAGATATAGTATAGTATAACGTACTACATAGTATAGTGTGACGTTTTTGTCAAGTTTTGGACCATAAAAAACTTTTTCAAAAAAATTGTCAGAATCAAAAACGACATAGTATAGTATGGCGTTTTTGTCCAATTTTGGACCAAATTTTTTTTCTCCAAAAAAGGTCACATTTGGATATATAGTATAGTATAACGTACTACATAGTATAGTGTGACGTTTTTGTCAAGTTTTGGACCAAAAAACGTTTTCAAAAAAAGTGTCAGATTTTGGACGACATAGTATAGTGTGACGTTTTGTCAAGTTTTGGACAATAAAAAACTTTTTCAAAAAAATTGTCAGAATCAAAAACGACATAGTATAGTATGGCGTTTTGTCCAATTTTGGACCAAATTTTTTTTCTCCAAAAAAGGTCACATTTGGAGATATAGTATAGTATAACGTACTACATAGTATAGTGTGACGTTTTGGTCAAGTTTTGGACCAAAAAAACGTTTTTCAAAAAAAGTGTCAGATTTTGGACGACATAGTATAGTATGTCGTTTTTGTCCAATTTTGGACCAAATTATTTTTTCTCCAAAAAAGGTCACATCTTGGAGATATAGTATAGTATAACATACTACATAGTATAGTGTGACGTTTTTGTCAAGTTTTGGACCATAAAAAACTTTTTAAAAAAAATTGTCAGTATCAAAAACGACATAGTATAGTATGGCGTTTTTGTCCAATTTTGGACCAAATTTTTTTTCTCCAAAAAAGGTCACATTTTGGAGATATAGTATAGTATAACCTACAACATAGTATAGTGTGACGTTTTTGTCAAGTTTTGGACCAAAAAAACTTTTTCAAAAAAATTGTCAGAATCAAAAACGACATAGTATAGTATGTCGTTTTTGTCCAATTTTGGACCAAATTTTTTTCTCCAAAAAAGGTCACATTTTGGAGATATAGTATAGTATAACGTACTACATAGTATAGTGTGACGTTTTTGTCAAGTTTTGGACCAAAAAAACGTTTTTCAAAAAAATTGTCAGATTTTGGACGACATAGTATAGTATGTCGTTTTTGTCCAATTTTGGACCAAATTTTTTTTCTCCAAAAAAGGTCACATTTTGGAGATATAGTATAGTATAACGTACTACATAGTATAGTGTGACGTTTTTGTCAAGTTTTGGACCATAAAAAACTTTTTCAAAAAAATTGTCAGAATCAAAAACGACATAGTATAGTATGGCGTTTTTGTCCAATTTTGGACCAAATTTTTTTTCTCCAAAAAAGGTCACATTTTGGAGATATAGTATAGTATAACGTACTACATAGTATAGTGTGACGTTTTTGTCAAGTTTTGGACCAAAAAAAACGTTTTTCAAAAAAAGTGTCAGATTTTGGACGACATAGTATAGTGTGACGTTTTTGTCAAGTTTTGGACCATAAAAAACTTTTCAAAAAAATTGTCAGAATCAAAAACGACATAGTATAGTATGGCGTTTTTGTCCAATTTTGGACCAAATTTTTTTTCTCCAAAAAAGGTCACATTTTGGAGATATAGTATAGTATAACGTACTACATAGTATAGTGTGACGTTTTGGTCAATTTTTGGACCAAAAAAACGTTTTTCAAAAAAAGTGTCAGATTTTGGACGACATAGTATAGTATGTCGTTTTTGTCCAATTTTGGACCAAATTATTTTTTCTCAAAGGTCACATCTTGGAGATATAGTATAGTATAACATACTACATAGTATAGTGTGACGTTTTTGTCAAGTTTTGGACCATAAAAAACTTTTCAAAAAAATTGTCAGAATCAAAAACGACATAGTATAGTATGGCGTTTTTGTCCAATTTTGGACCAAATTTTTTTTCTCCAAAAAAGGTCACATTTTGGAGATATAGTATAGTATAACCTACAACATAGTATAGTGTGACGTTTTTGTCAAGTTTTGGACCAAAAAAACTTTTTCAAAAAAATTGTCAGAATCAAAAACGACATAGTATAGTATGTCGTTTTTGTCCAATTTTGGACCAAATTTTTTTTCTCCAAAAAAGGTCACATTTTGGAGATATAGTATAGTATAACGTACTACATAGTATAGTGTGACGTTTTTGTCAAGTTTTGGACCATAAAAAACTTTTTCCAAAAAAATTGTCAGAATCAAAAACGACATAGTATAGTATGGCGTTTTTGTCCAATTTTGGACCAAATTTTTTTTCTCCAAAAAAGGTCACATTTTGGAGATATAGTATAGTATAACGTACTACATAGTATAGTGTGACGTTTTTGTCAAGTTTTGGACCAAAAAAACGTTTTCAAAAAAAGTGTCAGATTTGGACGACATAGTATAGTATGTCGTTTTTGTCCAATTTTGGACCAAATTTTTTTTCTCCAAAAAAGGTCACATTTTGGAGATATAGTATAGTATAACATACTACATAGTATAGTGTGACGTTTTTGTCAAGTTTTGGACCATAAAAAACTTTAAAAAAAAAATTGTCAGAATCAAAAACGACATAGTATAGTATGGCGTTTTTGTCCAATTTTGGACCAAATTTTTTTTCTCCAAAAAAGGTCACATTTTGGAGATATAGTATAGTATAACGTACTACATAGTATAGTGTGACGTTTTTGTCAAGTTTTGGACCAAAAAAACGTTTTCAAAAAAAGTGTCAGATTTGGACGACATAGTATAGTATGTCGTTTTTGTCCAATTTTGGACCAAATTTTTTTTCTCCAAAAAAGGTCACATTTTGGAGATATAGTATAGTATGACGTACTACATAGTATAGTGTGACGTTTTTGTCAAGTTTTGGACCATAAAAACTTTTTCAAAAAAAGTGTCAGATTTTGGACGACATAGTATAGTATGTCGTTTTGTCCAATTTTGGACCAAATCTTTTTTTCTCCAAAAAAGGTCACATTTTGGAGATATAGTATAGTATAACGTACTACATAGTATAGTGTGACGTTTTTGTCAAGTTTTGGACCAAAAAAACGTTTTCAAAAAAAGTGTCAGATTTGGACGACATAGTATAGTATGTCGTTTTTGTCCAATTTTGGACCAAATTTTTTTTCTCCAAAAAAGGTCACATTTTGGAGATATAGTATAGTATAACGTACTACATAGTATAGTGTGACGTTTTTGTCAAGTTTTGGACCATAAAAAACTTTTTCAAAAAAATTGTCAGAATCAAAAACGACATAGTATAGTATGGCGTTTTTGTCCAATTTTGGACCAAATTTTTTTTCTCCAAAAAAGGTCACATTTTGGAGATATAGTATAGTATAACGTACTACATAGTATAGTGTGACGTTTTTGTCAAGTTTTGGACCAAAAAAACGTTTTTCAAAAAAAGTGTCAGATTTTGGACGACATAGTATAGTATGTCGTTTTTGTCCAATTTTGGACCAAATTTTTTTTCTCCAAAAAAGGTCACATTTTGGAGATATAGTATAGTATAACATACTACATAGTATAGTGTTACGTTTTTGTCAAGTTTTGGACCATAAAAAACTTTTTAAAAAAAATTGTCAGAATCAAAAACGACATAGTATATTATGGCGTTTTTGTCCAATTTTGGACCAAATTTTTTTTCTCCAAAAAAGGTCACATTTTGGAGATATAGTATAGTATAACGTACTACATAGTATAGTGTGACGTTTTTGTCAAGTTTTGGACCAAAAAAACGTTTTTCAAAAAAAAGTGTCAGATTTGGACGACATAGTATAGTATG